>NC_089796.1:18936801-19026801 GCF_040412425.1 Macrobrachium rosenbergii
CCTTTCTTTTTTGTTTATTTTTTTGGAAATCTGGAGTACCATCTACTGTGGACGGTACTAAAGTTTACAGCGTCCCTTTTCAGGCCGTAGCTGCCTTGCTTTCTGACTTACTTTTTCATACGTTCAGATTGTTTCTTTAACAGCACCTTGTTCCTGCTTTCACTTCATTCATGAACAAATCCTTCGGGCAAGTTGTATGAGGTTATAGATGTGGGACTCGGTGGTTCCGCCAAACTACTTTATAACATGAATACCATGACGCTTCCAGCAGACTGATTTAGTCTCTCTCTCTCTCTCTCCCTTCCCGCAGGCTGACGACGGAGTGTACGTCACGAGAAACGGAAAGATCAACTTCGTCGACTTGGCTGGATCCGAGATGACGAAGAAGACCAACTCGGAAGGGAAGACCTTAGAGGAGGCAAACAACATCAACAAGTCCCTCATGGTTCTTGGTGAGTGAATGTCAAAGGCCAGTAATCTCAATCAATGTCTCTAGGTCTACGTGTTTATGTGTGAGGGTGGTTCGACGCGATGCTTGTGAGCCTCCTGTGTAGTTTTGGGTTTAGGGGAAATTTTCGTTCGAAAATGTGGCAGTGACCATCATCTTGATCTTCCCCTAGAGCCATCCCTTGTTAGGGAAGACAAATTAACTGTTAAATGTTACGTTATCTCATCCTCCAAACTCTGTATCTCTGCCTGCGTCCTTAACTGATTATTTCCAATTTTCCACCTTTTAAGGGTCGAGCCTGATTATGTTAATGTTTGCGGTTAATGTTGTTCATGCTCCTTATTAAAATTGGTCATGGCTTTATAATCATAAGGCCAGTCATTCGCTCGACCCTTCGGCTACCACACTGAAAAGGTTTAATTTTTCAACGAAAACACTCGTGTGAATATTTTCGTTGGCCAGTGTCTTCCTTAATACCTCAACTAGACTTCGTGTAAATTGCTAAATGTTTTCTCTAGGATATTACAAGTGATTTATTTTGACCTTTAATGGAAGTCGTAAAGACATACATTTCTTTGATATGACACCGTACTACCTAAACATTCCAACCTTCATTTCTATTTGTAATTTATCTTTATCGCCTCTACGTACAAAGAGAACCGGTGAGGGACGTAAACACAAGTTAGTAGTCTACTTACCGTTTCCATATTATCGATTATCGGTTATTGACTCTACCACGTCGGTTGCTGTCATAAGGTTTTGCTGATCACGGTGGGCTCGTATTATTACAAAAAATTATTCCCATAAAATAATCTCATTTCGTTTTTCAATATTGACGACCTTGATGAAGATTACGGACGTCATCCCAACTTTTTTCTCTATTGAAGTGGACTTCTTAAGCACCATCAAGTTCATTTAAAATTTATTAGTTTTAATATGTTAGCACCATTTCGTTACTGTTTCTTATTTTGGTTCTCATCTTTCAGGAATGTTACATGTAAAGATTTCATATGCTGTGTGTGTGTTGGTTTGGTCTTTTCTGAAAAGAAATAATAAAGTAGCATTGGCATTACTGATATGGCAAAGTATCCGCAAGCTTTAAAGGGGATAAACTGATTCCTGTAATTAAAAGAAAATTATATACGAACAGGTAGATGATAAAGAAATGAAAATATAAACCCACAAACTGATAAATAATAACGTCATGAAAATACATAAGCCCCCAGGTAGGTAAATGATGAAAAAAGTCGAAACGTAAACCAACAAAAGGATGAATGAGAATAATAAGAATATTTGAACCCATAAAAGGATAAATGGTAATGTATTAAAAATGTATTAACCCACAAACGGATAATATAATGATATATATATATATATATATATATATATATATATATATATATATATATATATATATATATATATATATATATGTCTGTGTGTGTATACCAAAAGCAGGTAAATGATAAAACAATCATGTAAACCCAGAAACGGATAAATAATAATATGATAAAATTATATAAGGCCAGAAACGCTGAAATGTAAATGCAATAAAAATATAAGCCCAGAAACGGCCAAAAGATAAAGCAATGAAATATGAACCCACCGGCGGATAAAGGATATGGTAATGAAAATATAAACTTACAGACAGGTAAATAATAAAGTAATAAAACTGAAAACTAACAAATAAACAAGTAAACTAAAAACGCAATAAAGATGCCAACCCAAATACGCGCAAACTATAAAGTAATGAAATTACAAACCCCCCCAGTGGGAAGATGGCAGGTGCCCATCGTTTTGGGCCTTGGAAAAACGCAATCGTTATTCTCTTTGATGTGAATTGATGTGGAGCCGGGAATGCTCGGCCGAGTACGAGATGATTGATGGCATAAACAAAGCGCTGTCATGTCAAGGTTAGGTCGCTGTTTGCGTAACATAGGTAGGTGCCTATGCGGGTAAATTTGGCTGACGGCTTACTTCTACGTTCACGTTGTGGTTGTTTTTGGAGTGAGTGAGTTTCATGTTTCCTTGCTTTTGCGGGAGGTTGTTTAATATCGCTTTTGTGCGTGTGTGTGTGTGTGTGTGTTTTAAATTGAGCTTACTGTTGCTTTTTGTGAATGCGTGTCTGATCTTGCGGGGTTTCTTTTGAGGTATGAATATGAGATTAATGTTGCTATATATTGCGGGTGGATATAAGTCTAATGTTGCTTTGTTTTTGTGTAAATTTGAAAATCAATTTAGCTTTTTTGTGCTAATATGAGCTTAATGCTACCCTGTTTTAGTGTGGGTGTAATTTCAGCATTGCTGTGGGGGCGCGTGAATATGAGAATAATATTTCTTTTCGTGAGCCCGAATGAGTTTGATGTTGTTTTGTCCCGTATGAATCTGAGTTTAAAAGTGATTATGCGGTTGTGAGTTTAATGATGCTTTGTTTATTTACAAACGTGAGCTTTAATGTCACAGTTTTTTCTGTGAATACGCGATGAACGATCCTTTCTGTATAGAGTAAATTTAACCTTGCAACGTTTCTTTTTATACGTGGTTTTCAATATATTGTTGCTTTGTGTATGTAAAAATGAGTTTAATGCTGGTTTGTCCATGTGCATGAATATGAGTTTAATATTGATTTATGTGTGAATGTGTTTCACGTTTTTGTAAAGTATGGCATAACACCAGTAAAATGACGTTAGTTTCTTGATGTCCCCTCTAGTTCACTAAGCTTGATGTTCAGTTTTTTGTAAAAATTCATTTTCAAAACAAATACTTGGACACTTGTGTATCCGCACCGTAAAATAAACGTAATACAAAACAAGTAAAAAATGCGCTGAAGTTTCTTCGGCGTAATCGAGTTTTCTGTACAGCCGCTACAGCGTATAATCAAGGCCACCGAAAATAGATCTATCTTTCAATGGTCTCGGTATAATGCTGTATGAGCCGCGGCCCATGAAACTTTAACCACGGCCCGGTGGTAGCCTGGCCTATATCATTGCCAGACGCACAATTATGGCTAACTTTAACCTTAAATAAAAATAAAAACTACCGAGGCTAGAAGGCTGCAATTTGGTATGTTTGATGATTGGAGGGTGGATGATCAACATACCAATTTGCAGCCCTCTAGCCTCAGTAGTTTTTAAGATCTGAGGGAGGAGAGAAAAAAGTGCGGACGGACAGACAGGCCGGCACAATAGTTTTCTTTTCAGAAAACTAAAAACGTCGTGATGACCAGTCCCAATCCTGACAACATCACTTACCGAAACGAAGCTCGAACCAAGGTCATTCTTTATATTTATTATATAATACTTTATATATAGTTAGTCCAGCGGCGAGAGAGCCTGGCTCCAGGCTGGATGACAGCAGTTCTGGGAGTGTGTCCATTACCCGTGGACTATCCTTGTTGCACAAAAAATTTTATGAATGCTCATTGAATAGTTCTGAGTAGCTTTATAACAGATGTTCATACAAACAGATTCTTGAATAATATCCTCTCTCTCTCTCTCTCTCTCTCTCTCTCTCTCTCTCTCTCTCTCTCTCTCTCTCTCTCTCTCTCTCTCTCTCCAAGATATACGTTTGTGGGTTCATGCGTATTTTAGTGAATAACTTATATATTCTTTTTAGTTTGTTTATCATATTCCATAAACTATATTCATTGTACGTTGTTTCCCATAGAGGTAGCCGAAGCATAAAATTCTGACTTTGAAGTTGATGCAGGCGCTTCATTTGAAATGAATTCAATTTCTTGTAAAATTATAATTCACTTATAGATAAGGGAACCATACGCAAGAATAAGTCGCTGATGTTGTTGGATGAAAGAATTATAATTGCAAAATGGTCAGCATCGATAAGTTCAGTATACAGTATACCAGATATGAGTGCTGCAACCAAAAATTGAAAATGCTGTTTCTTTTCCGTTAAATCATGTCAGCAGTAGGTGTATTATATTTTACTTCGTAACCTTTTGCTTTATGAGTTATGTATCTTTTTAAGATAATGTTCACTTATGTACTAGATGTGAATAGTATCTTAATTTCAAACATTTTAACCAGAAGTAAATGTATTTCATTTTCCTTGACGATCCACACCATATTTAGAACAGAGAAAAAACTTCACTGCAGTATAATTATTCCGGAGCCTAATCCAGCGTCTGAACGAAGGCCTGGGGATTTCCAAACTTTGTATTTGCGTTTTGCGAATATGGTTGACGTGATCTGAGGCAACACGCACCAGGAAAGCATTGTGATTTATAAACTCATTAGTAGTTGGTTCGCCTCAGACATCATTCATTCTTAGGCCTCATTTTCTGGCTTATCTTAAATCGTATGATGATTTTCCCCTGAAAAGTCAGAGGGAAAGTCATTTTAATTGCTGAGGATTATGCAGTTTGTAATTTTTCCCAAGGTCGTTGGGTCAAATCAAAGACTTAATCGGGATGAATGGTTTTTTTTTATCAAGAAAAAACAATAGACGTTGAAGCATCATTTTTGTTTTCTCTGCAAATTTGTTGGGTCAAATCGTGTGACGTCATTTTGAATAATGAACTTTCTTTAATGAAATTGATTCATTTCTGTGTTTTTATTTTGCGATCCTTATTTCCGAAGATTTGCGCGAATGGTTTACCGTTTACTGAAATTTTCATTTGCAGTTAAGAATAAGAATAATAATTGGTGTTGTCATATACCTAGAAAGGTATACTGTGATAATGATTTCTTAATGGCTTTTTAGAAAAGTGAATTACTGTAACTATTCCCTATATAATTCTGAATATGTAATCATGGAAGTATAAAAGATGTTTACTGTTAGGGCATGTTTATGAATAAGTACGTGGGTGAGATTGATTATTGATAAAGATAATTTATTGTCTGTTGTGTGACCGTGAACTAAAGTATGAAGGGATGAAGCACTGATACGTGTAAATTGGTATATAGTCATATGGCTTGCTTTTTGTTGAATGTGTGGGCGGTATTGATAGGCATTCAAGAGAGAGAGAGAGAGAGACGAAGGAAGGTATTCTATTCCCTGCTTTTGCGTGACCTCAAACCTAAGTGAAGTATACTATCAAGAGCAGATCTCAGTTAATGATTTGCAAATCAATGGTTTACGATTTCTGGCAACAGATTCAAGGCCATGAAATTGTGACATTATTGGCAGGAAGGAATCTAAGTAAAATCAAGTATGCAGAGATTTCCTCATAACGAGTTCAGCCATTTTTTAAATTCCACTGCATGCACTGTTGTTTTCTGAGGTCCAGAATCGATTACATATTGAAATTGACTTTATGACGTCACTATTGGATGCGATGAGTATCTATATAGATAAGTAACGATTATGATTATTATTATCTAAGTAGATTATGAGCATCTGGAGTTGATCCGAAACTCAATTTGGATTGAAGGCCCTCTTTTATAATATGTGTTCTTTGCCTCTTCTTATTGTTACTACTACTAATACTGGTACTTCTTATTCTACTTTTATTATTATAATCACATCTAAAGTCAGTGGATGCATGGAGGATGTGAAGTTACTATACTAATATTTTAAACATTAATAATACTGTATTATAATATTATAACTATTGCTATTACTGTAACTATCAAAATATTGTTATTAATAATATCTTCATTGAAAAATGGTATTATCTAGATGAGGTGGAAAAATGGGGAGGGTGGAAAGAGAGAGAGAGAGAGAGAGAGAGGGGCGGGATTGGGTGGCCCAATGCTTCACGCCTCTTCTTCCAGCCTTAAAACGTCGATGAACGAGCAAATCAAACTCCACTGGGGGTTCTGGTGTTATGTTGGCCTAGAGCGACAAATCAATGGGAACCTGACAATGTGCATGCATGACCTCTAGGCTGCGTTGCCCTCGAGGTCTTCGTTTCATATCTGTGTTTTGCGTGGATTTATGTGCTTGCATGTACGTTTCGATTTGACGCGAAGTATGAAATTTTAACATATAAATTTGGAACATTTACGCCCTTTTACGCCACATCTTAGGAAGAGGAGAGAGAGAGAGAGAGATGTTTGTAGTATGCGATTTAAGAGGGTTATAACCTATATATTAAAGCCTTTGCTATTTAAATATCTTTAAATCTGCCCTGAGCTGATAAAATAGACGTTTTAGCTGTACAGGCACAGAAACTGTCTCTCATTTTTCTCCTTAAGGAGCAGTGTGAAAGGGACGACATAAACGGCAGATATTGTAATAAAAACGAAGAGAAAAATGGAAGCGAAACATTTAGACATTCCAGTCGCAGCTGTAAATTACTAGGGTTGAAAGGAACCACTTCATTTTATTTTAGATGGCCATTAGTGATTTCTCAGAACGGCTGTAAATATCAGTCAGTTATTTTGTACATTTTTTTTTTAGCGATTTTCGATGATGTTGATGTACCTTAGTGCAAGTTTCAAGGCATGTGGGAGTACAGATTGTAGGATATACCTAACATAAATTTCAAATCGAACTATGATGCAAGTTACAAAGAGTATCCCGATACAAATTTCAATGCATACCCTATTGCAAATTATATGGTATACCTCGATACAAATTTTAAGGTGTGTTCCTATACAGGTTTTAATGCAAATTTAAGGATATATTTAGATACAAATTTTAAGCCATGCCCTAATACGAATATTAGAGCTACCCTGATTAAAACGTCAAGTTATACCCCGTTACAAAGTCAGAGGTAATCACAATTTGTCATCAGAACACCGGGAAAATATAGATTTTAGAGAAGGTTCTTATTTTTCCCACTGAAGTTTAAACAGCGGCGGAGGTACCTCTCGAAAGTAAATCTATGGCTCGTACTGCAAAGGTTGAGAGTGTTATTGATGACATCATAGCTTTTTGAAAGTATGAATTTGTAATGAAACTTTGGTTTATATTTACTTTTTATCTAATTTATCGTGTTGCCTCACAACATCATTATACTATTTTAACCCGTACAGCACCGATCCTCTCACTATCACTATCGTTTCCTTGGCTTTCCACTACGGTGCTAAATTACTTGGACCCCGGGCACTCAGTTCCTTACAGCTATTCCTGCTATTATGCTATTACCTTCCTCTGAATAATAGGCTCATTTACGCGTAACTGTCGCAATTACAGAACTCGAGAGTAGCCATCCATCGTATGACAGTGTTACTTGTCTATTAATAATGATGTTTGGTAAAATGCAGTTGTCACAATTACAGAACTTGTTGAAGAATTTAGACCAGCTCGATTTTAATGGCACTGGGTTTATTCACACGGCTTTATCTTATCCAAGTAACACCAGACAGTGTACGAAATTTTGACGTCCTCGTATGATCGTCCGATTCGTAAAGGCCATGACCCTCTGCTACCAAGAGATGTAATTTTTTTTTTTTTTCAGTGGAGTGTTCATCTAGACACTATTTTCCGTAAATTCGTGTAAGTTCAAGTATGAATATTTTTATTTTAGTAAATAAACTGCAACAAAACTGTAATCAAAATTTAGATATAAATTTTGATGGATTATTGGAATTTTGTGGAAGTTGGAAAATCTTTTTATTTATTGGACTTGCGTTCTCACTGCCTGTTATCTGATGTTTGCCAGTCGACCCAGCTGGGTACCGGCGTCAGTTGGAGCAGGCCCGAAAGGTTATGCCCTTCTGGCGCCACCAAAAGGCGTGTGGTGAAAAAAATGTCCATATTTTATAAAATATTTACTTTTACTTTTTTTTACCAAATCATAAACTAACGGCAGAATTGAACTGTTATATGATCATTTTCGGATTATCGCTTGAAATATTCAGCATATGTCCACAGTGCCAGTTTGCTATTGGTCCATTTGTGGGTGTTAACATTGCCCCAGGCGAAAAAGAAGTAAAAGATATATGGGAAAATAGGAACGTGAAGTTCATTAAAGAAGTAGAAAGCAGAGCAGACCACACACACGTACACACACACACACACACACACACACACACACACACAGAGTTTCAGTTTAGCAATCTAATGAAACACCCTACATGATGGGGTAATGTTCATATTCATTTTATATATCCTGATAAATAATTTATAATGTTTAATGGAACTTTAATTAAATGTCAGAAATTTTGTTGTCGTATTAACTTATTTTGGTCGTGAGAGAATTTTCGGTATATCCAAGTTCTTGTTTCTTTTATCGCGTTAACTCGGTGTTCGATGACGATTAAGATACGGGTCGCTAAGGAAACGTATAAACAAGCTGGCTTACTGCTAGTAATTCTCTCTCTCTCTCTCTCTCTCTCTCTCTCTCTCTCTCTCTCTCTCTCTCTCTCTCTCTCTCTCTCTCTCTCTCTCTCTCCAAAGGACTAAACTGCAAGGGACGACTGACTTACAGATCACCTAAAGATGAAACTATTAATTTACTATTGTTCATTCTGCCAATTTTTATTAGACGTATTAGCCAAAGTCGCAAATCACTTTGTTGCTCACGAATTACAGTGCTTTGTGTTGTCAGCAAGTTATCACCAGCTGGATAAGTTATATTTGCCATTAGTTATTAGAGATAATCTTTGGTAAGCTTGGCACAAACAGATTTCTGTGCGAGCGTTCCCAGAAGTGCGGTCGTTTGTTTTGGGGACAGTAAACTTGAACAGAGCCAGCGTTGACACAATTCGTCTTATGCTTCTTATTGGCAGTGTGTCACTTACTCCTAACCTTTTTAAGAAAAAACCCAATGTAAAAGCATTTATGTTGATGATGCATCAGGGTATATTCCTGAATGAAGTTTCATTCAGATTATTTTAAGATTAAACTTAACGATACCCTGTTTTAAATATGTTTAATTGACATGCTACCCAGTTTATTTATTTGGTACCGATCAGATCATTAAAACTCAGGTAACTTAGTAAAGTATGCGCAGTTTCAGGGTTATTTTTAATTAGAAATATTTTATCAACCCAAACAAGACGAATATCTTTAATTAAGATCATCATTATCTTCAGACCTCCCCGATATTGAATGGGAGTCCATAACGTCATTTATGGCCAAAGATTGCGATCATTTCTGAGAATTAAGCGTTTTAATGCAAAGGCCATTCGACCGAGAAACTGACCAACCTCCTGTCAAAATAGTTGGTTTTAATATCGAGACTGCTATGCAAGTTCGTAACTTGTTAGCTTCTGTAAAAACATTTGTGCTCATTTTAAATAATAATAATAATAATAATAATAATAATAATAATAATAATAATAGTTTTTAAATACAGTTTCATTTGTGTATATGCTGCATTTATAAATAGGTCTCAGTAGTATCTGCATATATATGTACAAATAGACCTACAGTATATCGTCCTGACGTCCTCATACATTACATTTGCCTATTTGTAAATGCATACATTGCATTTACAAATAGGCTTTCATATTGTATGTATATAATAAATGTGCAGCAATTTTGTCTATATACTTTACGTTTACAGATACTCGAAAAGTCTTTAAGTCTTTGAGATGATTAAGTTTTGACGTGCACAATATTTGCATCTTCATATGCTCTTGCTCTTTTAAAATCCTGCTGTGTCCTGAATTTTCCAATAGTAAGAGAAGAATGTTCAGCAGTGACATTGCCTTGATTTTAGAGTGCTGTATTCCATTATTTGATGCACCATAAATTTACATAGAGTAGCATCTGAAGGGAGAGATACTCATTACACATGTTTCACATTTTTTTTTTATTTCATTTATTGTCTAAATTTTCTTCTCTTTAATTAACTACCTTGTACAGGACCGATGATGCCCTGCTAACATGAATTTCACTTTGGTACGTTCCTGAGTCTGCTTTACTTTTAGTCATAATATGACTAAATTACAACTTTAACTTGAATCGAGCTCTGTTTATGCCCACAGGCACCTGCATTGCTGCTCTTTCTGATCCCCGCAAGCGAGATGGTCATGTCCCATACAGGGATTCCAAGCTGACCAAGCTATTAGCTGATAGCTTAGCTGGAAATGGGGTCACCTTAATGGTAATGGATTTAAGATTGTTATTTTTGGGAATGTTAGCTATATTATGATAATATGCAGTTGGGTTATCATAATAAGATTTTTTTTTTTAATATGGTTTCATTGTGGTGATATTAAATGGGCATTCTATTCGGTTGAAATCTGTTAGGGAAGTTCATGACCCTTTTGCTGATTCCATAAGAATGTGTGTATCATGACTAATAATAGTGGTAATGATGCCAATGAATGGTATTATCTTCCAGATTGCATGTGTGTCTCCAGCAAAATCCAACATTAGTGAAACAATCAACACCTTGCGGTATGCCTCAAGGGCTAAACGAATTCGCACCAAACCTATAATCGTAATGGTAATTAGAAAATGTTTGTTGTTACTCAGTTTGATGGTTGTTATCACTGTGATCAGTATATAAAATCTGGAAGTAAGTGGAAACCATTTCCTTACATTATTCTCTAATATATTATGTGGTCAGTCCTTGGTCTGTGAAGACTGTTTCTCCATGGGTTATTTAGTAAATGAATGTTCATGATGTTTACTTTGACTGAGAAAGAGAAATTCCATTAACATGCAGACAGTAATTAAAAATATTGGTAATTTTCTGTATGCTGTACTTTTGTTCCATGTTGGGAAATTGCAATCATTGTAAAATCCCAAATACAGTCCTGTTAACCCAGTTTTGTACTAAAGAACTGCAAACACAAAAATCACGTTTGAAAGTCATTGTAGGATGCATCTTATTCCTTGTCTTTTTTGCGGCCATGAAGAATTTTGAACGGTAGATTCATGTGTATACTGTACAGTCTGCAAAGATTTTTTTGATCTCTAAATCCAGTTTCGTGAACTGTGTGAGCAAAGCATGTAACTGTGTGAGTTATTCTTCTATTTTTTTGTCAAGTTGACTGTAACCTAAGTCACATATTTAGGTAAATCACAGAAGCTTGTACTAAAGTTCTTTTTCTGTGGTTCACAATGCTCATTTTACCCTCAGGACCCAAAAGAGAAAGTTATCATGAGTTTGCAACGAGAAGTAAGTCTTTTGAGAGAAGAGAATGCCCACCTGAAAATGCTACTCGACATAGCTGCTGTAGATGGAGTTCCTAATGGTAGGATGTATATCAGTACCTTCTGGCTTAGACTGTAATGTTCTCTGATTTAATGAAAGTTTTTATGTAATTTCATAGTCAACTTAGAAAGGTTATACTTTACAGTACAGTAATAATATATTTTTAGATTCCATGTTTATTGTTGACATTCATTTTAAACTCATACAAGTATTGTGAAGTTGTGATAATGTACTGTCTTTATCTTTTTGAATATCATATAAACATATTGTTTAGCAGTTGTTGTGACTGTACTACAGTATACAGCATTCAGTAATTAAAAGTACAGTATAATTTGTAATCATTACAGTAACTGTTATTAAGTTTTTATGTAAGTGTTAGTGTATAGTTTTTTATATCATTCTGTTGTATCTGAACTGTAACTCTTAGTATGTAATTAGCATAGGTATTCTTTGTAAAGTTTAAGACATTAGTATTATGAACATTAAATATTTGTAGGCCTACTTCTAAAAATCTAATTAGCAGTATCATATGTGGGCACAAATGATTAGGTATATGTATTATGCATTTAATAAAACAGTCCAGTGAACTCATTTCTTTAAAATGTTGAAATTGCAGGTACTGGAGAGGCACAAAATGGACAGACTGATGCTGAAGGCAATATCATTCACCTCAGAGGAGTTGGTGAACTTAATGGTGCTGGTAATGATGCAAAAACTCATGTAAATTGTGAGTTATTTCTACAGAAATACTTATACTATACTAGTACAGCTGTAATTGTAAAATAACAATACAGTATTTGTTATAATTCTATTGAATTACCTAGAAGAAATATCTTTGTTCTTGGAAACAGTAATTTAAGAAAATAACTGCATCAGATTACTGTAATGATCTACAGTATTTTCTGTTCCCAAATAGGAGTTATGTAATGAACAGCTGTCATGGACAGACAGACTGGGGTTGGTGAACCATTATTTAGTACAGGAATCATTGAATTTTGAACTAATAGATTGCAAAGAGAAGTTATTGATGGGCACGACAGGTGCACAGCCTGTTTTTTCTATATTGTGTACCTGTATACAGTATGTGCTTTGGCTTTGAAAACAAGTTTTTTGCATATGCATATGATAGTACTCTATTTGCATCAGTCATATCTCTTCAGTTGAGACCTGTGGTTGCTGAATCTCTTAATAGTGTGTTTGCTAAAATTAGTATATGGTTCAAATTATGAGGGATAAAGTTAAACCCTACTAAACTCAAAGTATGGTTGATGGTAGTTTAGGATGTTGAAACTTTCCCCCCCCCCCAAAAAAAAATAATAAAATAAAATAAAATGCATACACAGACACATCATTTTTTATTGATAGTGTTTCTTCAACCTGATGCAGCTCATTTAAAACTTTGGGGCCCATTTCTGATTGCAGATTCACTTTTGAGAAACATATCCAGTCCATCTATTCTTCAGTTGCACAAAATATCTGTGTACAGTATTGAGTTATTCATTCAAGATTTTGGAGGCATGTCTTCAGAGGAAATGTTTTTATTCATATATTCTGCATATTTTGAATATGGTTCCCCTGTTTTGTCTTCAGACTTGAGTTCTATTAAATTTCATATCCATGATCTTGATATTAATCTCCGGCACCATTTTTCATAACATTCAGATCTTCCAAGACTATAACATCCACCACATACTTCTAGAAATGTAGTTAATTCTAGCAATCTTTCCTTTTCTGTTGTAAATTTCTAGGGACTTTATTCCTCTTGGGACAAAATTATGAAATACTCTTCCTTATCATGTAGTTGAATCATTGGAACTTTAGAAGCTAAAACTTGATAGAAATGCTCGTTTGTTGTCCAGGCTCACATGAGTCTTACTTCACAGTTTATTTGTTTTTATAATTGAATTTTCTCATTTGTTCATTTTTTATATTTCTCTGTACTTCCATATTTCTTCTTCTGTACTGGTCCATTTCCCTGGTCAGATCCCTTTGACTTGTAGTACAGTATTCTGCTTTTCTAATTACATTAGGCTAATATAATAATAATAAATTCCTCACAGCTATATTGGAAAAGGAAGGAGAACGCTAAAGGAAGCAACGTTTTGTCCTCCACTGCACTGCTCATCAACAGATATGTACACAAAACAGTCACCTGAGCCCAGATGACCCTTGATATATTATTGGGTACTCCCATATGTAATTGCTCTGAGAGCAATTTTTTTGTCATATTAAGGAAGAGTTATTTCTGGCTGAATTTTTCAGATCAAAGAGATATTTCTTAGCAAATGGTGTCCTAAAGTGAGGCCTACCAGAATATGCTTTTTTTTTTTGGATGCATTACCAATGGGAGATGTCTCCTTTAATTACTGATAAATGTATTTCTGTTCTTACTAGACATAAGATAGGAAGGTTAGTATAAATCTAAATTAGCCAAGGCTTGCTTCTTATCTGAAGACTCCCATTCTTAGCAGTTAAGGAAAGATCTGACTACATTATATAGAAAAGACCACCCAATCCCATTGCTGTGAAACAGCAATTTCAAGTTTAATGTGTTCTCTGATACTGTTGTATATATCAGTTTACCACTTATGTGATGTTATATGCAAACATATACTGTATGTGTGTAGGTTATGATGAAGGAAAATTTATATGGCTGTAATATATTATATTAGCAGGAATTCTGATGAAGTAATATTCTCTTTTTGTGTTTTTCAGTCCATCCAACAATGCCATCTCGCCAGGCATCTTTTAGAGTTGATAAAGAAAAACTAGCAAGTCTTGATAATGCAGAACTCATCAATCTTGTACAGCAGTATATGATACAGCATGAAAATGTTATGAGGGAGAACAAAGAACTTCAGGTAATGATAATATAGATTTTCTTATTACTGTACTTTTCTGTATAGAGTACGAATTTATTATACAGTAAATGTAAGGTATTCCTGCTTCGTGCTGAACTTTGGTGTGGACATAGTAAAATTTAAGTGTGCGATGCAGGTTTCTTCTTTTTAATGCTGTTGAGCTAAATTTGTGCAATATTCTTGATATGAAATAAGTTGCTCTTTGTCAGTTTTCATATGAAAATTTTACCAAAGTACATTTAATTTTCCTGTAATGTTTTTTATATCAAATTTTTCTTACCAAATTATAATAAACTATAGAATAAAGTAGAATTTTATCAACATAGGAAATGGATTAGATATTCAAATAAAATGAGATCTCTAATTTGCATGTTATTAACAAATTGTAGGAATACAAAAGGAAACTAATGAATTAAAATTATTGTAGGCAGTAACAGAAGCACTGGCAAGGGATCAAGACTTAGTGTGCAAGGAAAATGAACGACTGCTGAGAAAACTCGAGGATGTTAGCAGGTAATTTTACCCTTAAAATGCTAGCAGCCACTGGATCTCTGATATCAGTAATGCTCTTATTTTGCATTAAAGCTTTTTACTTAGTAAAGTAGACTTCAAGGATTTTTGAAGGTAGCTGTTGGACAGTAGGAAGTAGAATTATTGCTTGTAAAGAGCTTTAGACAGTATCCAGAATTATTGTGCACTGAATGTTTCCCAGTTATATATTGTATATGCAAATGCTTTTAATTGCAAATTCTTGTATTGTTAAAATGTTACTGAATGATGGTATTTAGTGTGTAATTTATTACTTTCTTGATATGTACAAATATATTAGTTATACTCTTTTTATTCATTCCATATGTAATGACTAAAAGTTTTCATAAAACTGCATGTTTCATGTTCAACTTGCCATTTGAGCTAGAATAAAATTATGAGTCAGGTGAAAAAGCAATGCATGCATAGAAAATAGAAAATGAATCAAAAGAAGCACAATATTTCTTTCATCCAAGTAGTACCTGAAAAATGTGGTGTGAAGATTTAGAAACGGATGTAATTTAATTTCTCCTGAATGCAGTCTTGTTTAGTATGAATGATCCTGTCCTAAGAGAAGGGATTTGTGTCTTCTTTTAGCATTTTCTTAGCTTCTCATTTTTATTTGCACCCTCTTAAATAAGATTTAGGAGCACCTATACTTGAAACATGAAAATAATTTGTATGGGTCCAGTCAAGTTTTGCAGTCACTTGCAGAATTATTTTCATTCTTTAAATGGAAAAAATAAATGCAAGTGTATCAGTGCTTGATTAGGTCGATAAAAAGATGTTTGCAGTGCCAGGTAGATCAGTTGCTAGAGCATATTAGACTTTTAAAACCTTTTTGGTCACTCTTCATTGCAGGGGAACTGATACTGTTAGTAAATCAGCTAAAGATGAGAGGTGAGTGACCCCCTGCAATATGTCTTGCTTGATCAATGGCTCCTGTGATAGTCCCATGTTTTGTGATTGTTTGTTGAATTAAGCCTGCTTTTGGATTGATATTTAGATGTGTGATGTAGGGACTTATTTGTTACCATCTTAGTGCCTGTAGGGAACACCACTTACAGAATGCCTTGTCTGGGGCACTGTAAATGATACTAAAGGTTCTTTGCACTGTCTCTTAAGCTCATGCAGCATTTACTTTCTGCTTTTTAATTTTCACCTGTTCCCTTTTGTTTCTTCTTACTTGGCTGTCTAATTCCTTTTACTTTAACTTGCTCCAATTTTCATCTAAGAACAAATTCTTAAGGTAAGCCCCATGTAAATTAGAAATGTTACTCAGTGGTTTTGTCAATCTTATTTATGATAATAATAATAATAATAATAATAATAATAATAATAATAATAATAATAATAATAATAATATCTATGGAATATACAAATATCACATTTACTCCTTTGTGGCATTCATTCAGCCTCATCTCACTTTTCATCTATCTCTTTATTTTCTCAGTGGTCTGGTTAAAGTAAGATATACTTAATTAATTTTCTTCCCACTTTAAACTTTCCAACTTCAGTTTTACTTTGTTCCATTTTTCTTCTTTCAAGCAAAAGTAAATCCTTTAGGCAAGTCATGCAAGACCCTGGCAAGCCATGTAAGACCCTAGAAATGTGACTGAGTGGTGTTGTTAAGCTGCTTTATTGTAGTAATACAATAAATAATAATTATTTGTTTTGGGCCAGTAGAGGGTTACTATGTTTATTTTATACTGTAGACAGTACTAAGGTTCTGTAATGCATCCCTTCAGCCCTATCTGCATCACTTTCTGCCTTTTCATCTATTCCCTTCAGGGTCTTCTAACATGACTATCCAACTGTCTTTTTCTTGCTCCAGTTCCCATCCCCACATTAAAGAACAAACTGCTTGGGCAAGACCTGTGATAGGCTACAAATTTGACAAGGTGGTTTGGTTACACTTCTGCACACAGTAATGATAACTGTTTCAGTATTTATTGAGATCCAAATTGCTACATTTCCATTTTTTGTATTAAAATTGGTCAGATTATTTATACTTTGAGAACTCCAGTTCTACCGTACGTAAGTTTATTTGAAGAGCATTCATGGTATAGTAAGTATCAGTTACAGTAGATATATTTGAGCTATTTATATTTCATACTTTTCAGGCATCAGAAACATTAAACAGTTGAACCTGAAGGAAAGCTTCATGCTTTACTTTTATATTACTTTATGGGCTCGGTGTTTTATTACATTGTAATAATTTCAGTGCACATGCTCTTTTCTGATTACAATACAAAGCTTTTTTTATGATGTTATTCTATGGCGTAAATATATGTTTTTTGCACGTTCTTATTTTACAAATTACGATTCAGTTAGATGTCCAAGTCTTCGGCCAAGGGCCTAGGAAGACTTAGTTCAGAAGCCAAACTTTCATAACCAACAGTTAAAAGGATACATGAGGTACAGGCATTTATTATGGTACTGTACTATGATTTTTGTGGAATTCAGAGACACACAATCCTGATACACAGAAAGGGCATGATGCAAAGTAAGTAATGTTAATGGAAAGTACTTGCAACTTACATGAATTAGTTCAGCCCTCCTCCAGAGGCAACAAACTGTTAGATGTCTGGCAAAAATACTCACCAGTTTTAAAGACAGTATGGATTTACCTCTTTCTTAGGTGATAAAGCACATGCATGTTGCTGCACTACTGTACAGTATTTGCTTGCTACTGCACATCTGGAAAGGCATTCTTTGTGGTGCTTTTTTGATGTTGGCTTTAATGAGATGAGCATTGATGAGATACACTGTACCTAGAGCACTTTAACAACAGAGTACTATATGGTTATTTTGCTGGCATTTTAATGCTGTATGATTTAAAGAATAAAAAAGTATATTACTGTACATTGAAATAAAAGTAGTACAGCTTACCCAACATTTTTATTTCAGGAATAGCTTTGTGACCACTGTTTACTATAGAATTGATCATTTCATTATGTGTAAAGTTAAAAAACTACAATACTTTTTACAGCAGCATTAAGTAAGTAGTAAAGTGTTGGCCAAATATTAGAAACCTAGAATATAACTGTGGTATCTTTTAGAAAATATGGCGGCAAACAACTGACTGTATGGTATACATGTAGAAAATAGGAGCATAATGTCACATACCTGAATTTCTTATACAAACAGTAATTATTTTATGTATGGTTTTGTAAAATCAAAAGTCACAGGAACTCATCAAGAATCTTTGATTTCATGCATTAGGTATTTGATTTACTTAGACAAAACATCATGATCAAGATTTCAAAACTTTATTGTGGCATGTCATTTCATTTTAGTGTGTGCCGGCGATCACCAATTGTGCCTGCTCAACCCATGGTGTCTGGTGATGAGATTTTAAATGCCTCCATGACTGGAAACTTCAAAGCCCTAAATGGCATTCTGTCAGGTAGAAACAGGTCCCAGGTCAACAGCTCTTTCAGGTCACGTTCTTTGCCTTCATCCTCATCCTCTTCTCAAGTGTGGATTAATCCTCTTAATGATTCCTCTAGAGGAAGGGTGAGGCTCTTTATAATTTTTCCAAGTTTTGAGGAATAGAAAAAAAATTAAACTGTTACAGTTGTAGAATACATTACCAAATACCAGTACTATATACTTTAGTCATTTATCTTGTCTATAATGATGGTTTTTTTTTTTCTACCTTTAGGATGTTCCTACAGCTTCAGGCTCAGCTCCTGGTAGTAGTGGTGGTGGGATACCCCATCGTTTGCCTGAGTCAATCAATAAGGAACTTGAAAAACGACGTATTGGGAAAAGGTAAATGTGTAAAGATTAGTTAGTAATGTGTAATGTTACATTTTCATTCTCATGAGGTGGTGAATTTTAAAACAAGAAGTTTTGTCAAATTTATCCTTTAAAGTAAAAGTTTTGTGAATCATTTTGATGGGAGGGTGTAGTTTTAAAATGTACTGTATATAAATCTATATTTAGCTGGTGATTTTGATGAGGCTTTCAGTTATGAACAAAAAAGACAGGTCATGCAATAATTGCTATGTTAAGTTAATAATAGAGCTGTATACATATCTTTTTTTTTATTATCTTAAGGTTAAAATACACTGTAAATAAGAAACTAAAAGCATTTAATGAGTTATTTTATTTTGTATTTAAACTACTCTTCATCCAATTTCTAGTCTCAATGACCTGACGGGAACAGGCAGCGGTGGCCGTGAGCGCAACAGCAGAGGTGGCCGCCGAAACAGCTGGGAAAATGGACAGGATGGTGCTGCAATGCCCTCAGTGAGAAAGCCAACTGTGAGAAACAAGAATATGTCTCCAGGAATGGGACCTGGTAAAAGGTAGGAATATATCAGTGGGCCAAAACTGACAAACATATGAACAGTAGAGTACAGTTTTTTATTACTGTATTCTGAATTCAATAATATATGAGACTGTACTGTCCTAGAATTAATCTGTAAATTTCCTTACACTTACATATAACACTCAAAGTGAGGTAAAGTCCCATCTGGAGACAACTTGACTATAGCTTATTCATACAAACTACTGTAAGAGTTACTGTTTTTTAGGGCTGCTATGTTACTACTTTTTATGGCTTGCAGAAATACCCTGTATAGCCTAAAACTACTACCATAAGAGCACCTGATTACATTTTATTGCTTGTAAAGGATACAGGTCAGCTTTTTTTTTTTTTTTTTTTTTTTTTTTTTTTTTTTTTTTTTTTTTTTTTGCCATTTTGTGAAAATTTTTACAAAATATGTTTTGTCAACTCTTGCAATCTTTTTTTTTGGATGTACAGTTTTTAAATTTTCCTGATTTGTAATACTCAAGACATAGCAATTTTTGAATTGCAAGAACTTTCTTTAGTGAACTTTCTTTAGTGTGCAGTAAGCAAATTATTGTACATTGAAATCATAAACATATATTTGTCCCTTACCTTTACTTTGGTTTCTTCGTAGATGTCCAACATGAGACTCATTTTTGTTTTGCTACAAAGGCTTATGTATGAGCAGACTTTAAACTGTAGCTAAAAAGCAAAATAATGTAGTTCATTGAAAAATCTTGGTGAAATGCTTTCCAAAGAGCAGAGTACTTCAGCAGGGTTTTGGAGATGAAACCAGAATGATTATCATTTTCGAATCATTCGTCACTGAAATATGAAGGCCGTTTATTCTACTGCTGTTACAGTATTCAAGTCTCCAGGACATAATTTTTTAAGAATATATAAATCTTGAAGAAAGTGCATTCTACCACAACTTTTCACAAATACTGTATGTACTGTAACTGCACAAAGTACTAACTGATGCACCCTCAGTTGGTGTTTCACAATCAGTATTACTATTGTTACTGTACACTGATTCATCACAGCAAATTTATGTTATGGAATGATGAACTATAGAGCCCATTTTGATGCACAGTAGTGTTTGTGTTAGGAAATAATTGAAGTTCTGTGCTGTACAGTGCTGTAACAGCTACTTAAAGTTTATCAAGCAACATTTTAATTTTGGCAAGTACCAAAATTAGTTTATACAGTAACTGCTTATCATCCTTTAAACTGCTCTGTGGAAAGCACTTAGGTACTTTCTCTTATATCGTAGTAGATTGTTTTGCTACTAAATCATAGATTCTGTCTCAATAATATCTTTAAATTAATATTAGTAAAGCACAAAGACAGTGCTGTAAAGTACAATACTGTACGTGAAACGAGATGTAGTGCAGTAACTTTTACTTCCATTCTTCATAGCATGCATGATTGTTCAAAGGGAGTCCTTTTATAAAGGTAGATGTAACTAATAAGTTAAAAATGAGACTCATGAACAGGTTTTGCCATAACATCAACCATGACTCAGAAATGCAACCTCTTCAGCCTGGGTGGTAATTGGCTAATTTATGTCAACTAACTTATACCAATAAAAAACAAACACCACTTGAGCTAGACTAAATGCAGTGTATTTGGTGACCATGGATTCTGACTAGTGTTTTGGTATCTCGCATTTTGGAAACCCAGTTGATGAAATTGCAGTATCCACAGATGAAAATCACCACAGTGCATTTTAAGTCAAAGTCACATGGGTAGTAAAGGCTTAGGGTTTCTTCAGTAAAACTTATGGAAAGGATACTGGCTTGTTCTGGGTGCTGGCTGAGGTGTAATGTGCCACAAAGAACTTTTTGCAGTTTTGGGCACTGACTTTAAGCATACCTCGAAGTGCAAGTATGTAATATTATGAAACTTAAAGTAAAATGGCAAGAATAATAAAAGATCATAGACTGAATCTAATAATGATGGTACAGTACAGTACAAAGGTTTGAACAAGTACTGTGTAAACTATAAAATCTTTTTAGGGGAATTTCATCCTAAATGGTTATTTCAGATATATCCATAGCCTATATCTCTTTAGGGGAATTTCATCCTAAATGGTTATTTCAAATATATCCATAGCCTATATAAGAACAAATTTCCTGAAAGTTAGTACATATAAAGTAAATCCAAACCACCTTATGGGATAAGCAGAAGGTAGGCTCAAACAAAATATTAAACCTGTCATCTCATAATTGATAAGGAAGTGACCTATCACTGCATTCGGTACCTGTGAATATCTTATATTTAAGGAATAACAAACCAAGGAAAATTGATAGAAAACAAACACAGTACGCATCACAAGCCCAGAAATACTTAAAAAGTATCAGAGCAGCTGGTATTAATCATGAGATGCTTCTGGCTTTTAAGTTGAGATTAGCAGCTGATTACACTACAGTATACTGAATCACAAGCCAGAGTTCCTGGTTGTTAACTGCACTGCAACTTTGCTAACCCAAAGACTGTTTGTTTTGATGGTACACTGCTAACCCAAAGACTTTGTTTTGATGGTACAATAAATTGTGTATGATATCAAGAGCTACATGGACTGGAGAAGTTGCATTTCTAGGTGCAGTCTGATATTGGTATTAACAGATTGCCAGCTTGAATATACAGTAAATAAATTTCCATGGGTGAAAACCAAAATGTAGATCATTCATGTCAATTGTCCTTATATTCTGAAATAAAGAACAGTAAGACACTCTCTTATACGTTAAGTAGCTGTGAATCTTTTCCAGTCCTTGAGGACCCTTTGTAACTGAGTGCATGCTGTAAATTTTTTATATACTATAATAATACTGTATACTCCTTTTGAAAGTTTAATAACAAGCTTGTCCATAAATTTAGGGCAGGAATACTTTGTGAAAGGCTATTTTCCTCATTTTATTGAATAAACCAGTTAGCAGAGTTTTGAATTACAGCAAAAGTAAATTCATAGATACTCAGATTACAGCAAAAGTAAATTCATAGATACTCATAGTTGAAAAATAAAAACAATAGTCTTTGTTGGTATGCCACAAGATAAACATTACTCTATTTAGAAAGGTGTTCAGTTGGTAGTATCTTGAATTCATCAGTTAACCCCAATTTATAATAAAGTGACTTTGTGGTAATATTGTTCAGAAGTATTTTGAGTGTTGCACTTCCATTATTAAGGGTTGTTAATTTTATGAATTTTAGTTTTTATGTTAGTCACAACTTTGAGAACTAAACAAACTATTGTTCAGTATATTGTACGCATATTGTATAAGATCATATACACCATATGTTAAATGAATATTAGAATGGTTCACAAAAAATCACCTCTGCAAGACATACTAGATACTGTACTGTATTGTAAATACTGTAGTTAACATTCTCTCCTCACATAAAGCCTCTTCTATCCAAAAAGAATTGATAGAGTAGATTCAAGTAAACAGCAGTAAATATATGGAAGAATAATTCTAAAGGTTTCTGAAGTTCATTTGAATAATGAAAAAGTTCTATGAATGCCTACAGCATGATTTGGCAATTTTTTATTATTGGCATTCCTTTTATTTCCTTCTTAAATTTGTTTAGCCTCTCATAAAGTATACTAAGAAGCATTTGCTTAAAGAATGCAGCTAGTCAATATCAAGAATTCCATGATAGGAAATTTTTGGCATAAAAATGCATGGACTTTATTGCATAATTGCCATATGTTTATTTCACTTAACTCTTAACCTATGTAGATAGTAAGTATTATACTTGCAGTGCAGTAGTAAGTGTAGGTTCTATTCTGCATTATTAAACTCCTCCAAATTTTGGTTTGTTTACTAATGCTTATTGATTTTATCATCTGTAGGATACTACTGTTTTTTCCTTTCTCAGTAGATCAGTAGTACAGTATAGTTATTTTCGATGTTGTATCTCACTGCCAAGGCCTAGCGCAGAGGCAAAACACTGTTCCATGTAGCAATAGTGATTACTGTATTTTGGGCACTAAACACAGGAAGCAGACCCGTAGGGTGAATGAGGTATAGTATGTTGTTGACACTTGCATGTTGCAGCGGATCCCGTGCAAAGACCCGGTCTAAGTCAGTGCCACGACCTAGAGTACGAGGGAAGGGTGACAGTGGCCGGGGAAATGCTGAAGGAGGTCCTGATCGTAAGCCTCCAGGTATGCGGACCTCCTAGTTGATAACGCTGCTTCTACTGCTGCTGCTGCTCCTACTACCTCTCCTGTCTGCTGCAGCTGCCACTCAGGTAGCAAGCTTTATATAAATCAGGGCCTCTTTTAGACTCACAAGGCCCCTTCACTTCACTGTACAGCTGCTTCATTTCATGATACGGTATCTCTGTCAACACATTTTCAGTTTTTGGATAAGTGTTGCAAGACTGATATTGGTTGTATGTCTTTAATTTTCTTGACAACCATTTATCATCAGAAATTTATAAGCGAATGTGTTATATTCACACATACATGACTGCATGACTTGCACCGGGAATAAAGTATGCAAAGTGCAGTTGACTCACCACTTTAAAGTTTCTTTTTCTCATTATGTGGCCCCACACAGTTAAGCATGAAACTTTAAATTTGTTAAATTTTATCATTCATATACATTTATTATTATTGTTAAATTGGTTATCTCTTGCATTCTACTTACAGGTTTTGAAAACACTCAAAAAATTATGTTGAAACTTATGTTGTCTCCATGATTTACTGGTTACAGTAGTTAGATATCTTCATATGAATTTGTAAATGTAGTTCACAAGTATACTGCAACAGTGCAGTTGAAAGGCTTTTAAATACTTTTGAAATTTTTTAATTATTTTGAAATATTTTTATAGTTTTTAAACTTACTTGCACTGTTCTGCATATGTTGAAGCTTGGTAAGCTTCTGTATTTCACACAGTATTTCTGAGTTAATGTGATTTTGCATTCTTGAACTGTCCAAGGTGCATTATTTTCTGTGTGAGCTGCAAGTCTTCTGAGAATTATTCATTTTTTTTTTTACTGGAAATTCTGTTGTTAGTCAGTCAGGTATCCTCTCCAAAATGCATACAGTATATTGCAGCAGAAATTCCTGTAATTTACTAAGCCTAAATAATACACTATATAATTTTTTATAATGTAGAATTCCTAAACCATTATTGACAAGAGTTCATCTACAAATGTAACAACAAATATTTCAAAGAACATTTAAGCATCATACACTTGAGTGGTTCTGAAAGAACTTTGAAATGTAAGAAGTTTGAGAAAGGCTGTCTTGATTTTCAAAAGGAATCCTAATCGGTACATAACTATAAATACCGTCTTCATGACAGTACAGGAGTACTGTACTGCACTGTAAACATTAAATGTTCATCAGAAAAATTACCAAATAATAGAATAGTAAATGGTATGTCCGTCAAAAAAGATACAGTACCATAACAGATTAATACAGGTAATAGGTTTAGAATAGTACAAAATCATTATGAATTGATGGAAATGCTTTGTGCCGTGCCAATCAGTCCCTTTGCCAAGATTCACTGATTCCTAGGATACCAAATATTCCCAGTACATATAAAAATGAAGAACCATTTCTTTGGATTTGAATCCACAGAAGGAGAATGCTTGTTGCATTTATCAAGTCCTTCCACACACCAGTAATTCCTTTCAAGCATCCCAGTAACAAGTTTATCTTAGCCTATAGTAATATCACAGAAGAAAAGGAAAATTTGAGTGGAATTATTAATAATACTAATAATACCTAAACAAAATAAGCACTGAGGCATTCTTAGCCCAGATGAAGTGGTGAAACTCATTACTGTATTGTAAGTTTCTTACCCCCAAAATCAGAATCTGTTCACAGTGATGAAAAGTCTTACATTAAAAAATTAAGTGTTTTGAATAGCATACTTATCAAGGCACTGTAGAAATCTAATAATTTCGCTTCCTTGTGACCAAACTCATTTCAAATTATCAAAACTAACTAAAAGTCTGGTCACCTACCATCTGTTGTTGATCATCAATTTTACCAGTAAATATTAGTGCCATCTATGTTAATTTTACAACTGTATTGTATTGTGATTAATGTAAAATGCCCGGACATAAAATCATGTACTGTAAGTTAATAAATATTACATCCAGTTAACTTAGCCTCCAAGCACATGTTTTTGTTGGTACTAATCTGTGAGACCCATGGAGAAGTAGGTCAGGGATTGTTGGAGGTGATGGGGAATGAGTGGCAGATGAGCAGTCACAGACTCTTTTAGCTGCTTCCTTAAATCTGTCATAAATTGGTGGCCTGTTTAACAGATGCTGCTCTCTTAGCTTAGCAGTCCATGCGGATTACTTGGTACTGAATGACTTTTAAGCTTTAGTAGAACATCTCTCAGAAAACTTGAATACAGTAGTCTCAGATGTATCTGATGCAAACTTTCATGTCCCTTCCTGTGCTTGTTTGTCCTTATTCTTTATCACTACCACTTGAAGTATGGCAACACTCAAGATGGTGTCTTCATCTGTTATCTCCGAGATCACTCTAGCATTTTGTTATACCCAATTCACAACTCCCTGCTTTTTGAACTTGTTGAGGACATTAGCAGTTGGGCTTCTCAAACAGCAGGCAAGACATAATTGTTCACCATTATGTCCACAGACGTTCACAGAACTTTCTTGCTAAGGAAGGCTTATCGAAGCGTCATCATTTTAACACACAGTGAGTGCAATCCACAAACAAGCTAGAGCACCCAAGCAAGAAAATATTAAAGTGGGCTCTAACAAGAGCCATGGTGAGAGATGGTTAGTGCATCTGCACAGCAAGGCAGCTGAAGAAAAAGTGATGCTGCATACCAAGTTCAGTTTTCATCAAAGGTAGTCCTTACAAAAGATGACGGTACATATAGGAATAAAGAAAGAGTTTCTGTCACTGAAAGAGCTTCTGTCATAATTACTCTTGTAATTGTATTCATTATCAGTAAGCATATATTGTATGTCAAAACAAACCCCACAAATTCCCCCTGTTCATCTTCATTCTCCCAGAACATAGCTCCAGGCTGCAGTTTTTGCAGTGAATTTTGCAATACAGACAGCATATCAACCTTTCAACTACAATCCAAGCCAGAGCGAAAATGTAAATGGCAACTTAACTGGCAGAAATTGTAGTGGAAGTGGGGCTTAAAGAGGGTGAAATTCAGTATCTTTTGCACAAAAAATGCACGGGCAAAACTCATCAGTCTAAGCTTCTTTTCATACAAGTCTCCAAACAAAAAATATCAACACAAATATTTATTTTACATTAACACTTGAAATATTTGCTTTATTTCTAATAATATGGTGTCTTAATAGGTGTTGTACTTCTTGGTCTAGAACTTTCATACAAGTTTCCAAACAAAAAATATTAACAAATATTTATTTTACATTAACACTTGAAATATTTGATTTATTTCTTATAATATGGTAATATGGTGTCTTAATAGGTGTTGTACTTCTTGGTCAAGAACTTATATCATGTTTTTACGTAAGAAAAATTCAACAGGCGAGAGTTCTTATCTTGCAAGAGATTCTGTTTCCCCTACCTTTTCTTCCTCCTCATTCCTGGGATCTGAACTATTTAAATTTTAAGACGTAATTTATTTCATGATGATGATAATGCATCTTCAGCTTCCTAAGTCTCCTCTTCCTCTCCTTCCCATTCTCCACTGCTCCCCCTACTTAAGTCCCATTCCCACTTACCACTGATGGCTGGACTCTCTAGTACTCGTGAGCTCTCCCCAAAAATATGCTACTGAAAGAGCAGAGAAGTTAAAAAGACTGACAGAAATATTCTCTCCCATTCCTTGCAACACTTTTGAAGGTGAGCCAACTTTGTGCATGAACAGAGAAAGCTAAAAACTTTGACACATCTATTCTTTTAGGAGATCTTTCCTTTGTGGGCTTATGCATGGGTTTGCTGACAGTTCTGCTAATGGCAGAGACTTATTCAGTAACCTGGGTACTGTATAGGGTTGATCCTAATACAACTGGCCCAATAAATGAATAAAAACTGATTGAATGTCTAATAATAAGTCCCAAAATGCTGAGGATTCTAAGGTTTTATAGGAATAACTTTTGAAATTCTACAAGGTGATTTGGATCTGTTGGACAGAAGCAGTTGTGACTTAGGATTTAATACTGTATACAGTATTAAAACTCCTGAAACTCTACATGAATAAAAGTTCCAGAAATTGTAGCAATCATGAAGTTGTCCCTTTGCTTAGCTGGGCAAGTTTGTGTTGGGGATAACAAGATTAAAGCTATCTGTTTCTCACAGAACTGACACTTTTAGTGATGCTACATCCACAAGCCAGTTGACAGTACAGTGGATGCATCCCACACCCCCCAGCGAATAGGTCAAATCCGCGAATGCTTAAAACCCATCTAAAAACACTTAGAACTGCCCATTTTGATAGCTTAAACCAAGAAAAACCTGCAAAATGCTTATACCTGAGTATTTTAGTTTTATCACAAAAAGTGCATTTATTCATGAAAAATATATGAAAATACAGTAATTAGTGAATATTTCTCAGTGAAAAATACCGCGAATGGGCGAATTTTCCGGGAATGATGGCTAGATCTGTTCCACAGAGGAACCTGTAAATGCGTGAGTCCGCGAACCATAAGAACGCGAATACGCGGGGTTTACTGTATGACTAATTGTAGAGTTGATTTTTACTTTAGCTGCCTTTCTGCCTCATTAGGTAATTGGCTACAGTATGGCAATGATTCGTAATTTGCAGAAATATACAAAATTTAGAATAAAATTTTATATTTTTTCTGCTATACAAACCAGAACCTTTTAAATAGGATTATCTTTCATTGTGAGCTGGAAACTAGATGAGACTTTGGTTAAGAGGCAGTTAACCAGGTGTTGAACAGGTGAATTCGGGGGATGAGTTGGGGAGTATCCCTCTCTCATCGACCGTTGTCTCTACCTTACCTACAAGTGCAGTTGGGGGATGAGTTGGGGAGTATCCCTCTCTCACCAACCGTTGTCTTTACCTTTCCTACAAGTGCAGGGACTGATTGAGGCAGGTGAGGTGGGACTAAATATACATAGGAAAAGCAAAAATTATTTTTAAAATTCACTTGTTCCTACAGGAATACGAACCACTGCCTTTTATATAGGAGACTTACTCTTTTGGAGGGAGGGAGGTCCTCTACGAATGACTGAAGTTGAAAGCCGCCATGGAATTGCCATGATCCCAGTTGCTTCACAAACAGGGGAAACATAGCTCCTGTAACCTCCTACCAGTCTGGCAAAAAAGTTGGCCAGAGTAGTAGGGCCTGGGCCCAGAGTGCCCCTTCTAAAGCAAGCAGGGGTTACTTGGGTTAGGAATGCTTCACAGAACCATGATGCTTCCAGTAAGAAACTTCATGTTGGAAGGCAGTTTAGTTCTGGCTATTATAAGTACAGGCAGTCCTCGGTTATTGGTGGGGGTTCTGTTCTGAGGGTGTGATGATAACCAAAAATCAGTGATTTTCGGGCTTTTTCAGCGAAATTTGGGGCTTGTCGCGCCAAAAAGTGCCGATTTTCGGTTATCGGCGCCTCTGTTAGGTATGTATTGGCGCCAATATCCAATTATTGGCACCGATAAGTGGAGATAGTTGATTTTCGGCACCAAAAATTGCTGATTTTTTCGCAAGACAAGCACCGTAAAACCGGATTGCCATTAACCAAGGCTGCCGTTAACCGGGAACTGTCTGGGTTTAGAACTAAACACTACCGTACCCACTTTCCCCCTTGTTATAGGGGAGAGGACAAGCAAATACTTCCCTATCCCAAATGAGAATACATACCCAAAGTGCACTCACCTGTAATTTGTCCAACTCTAGCATGTACTTTGACCTGGAAGCAGCTCCTAAAAGAATAAGGGAAAGGGAATCCAGGCATTCCTCTTTCACACCTTAGCCTTACACTGGGCCTAGATACATTAGATACGATACTGACCCTGTCTGAATCCAGAGCTTGAGTGACTACACAACTTGTTGGGCAGCCACCACAGGTACCCAGGAGAAGGTGGTTAGGGACTTGGTGGGTAACATCCCTCAGGTAGAATGACAGAATGAGGTAAAGGTACATTGGTGATGCTAGAAACATGCCCTCATTACCTGGATAACTGAAAAGTTCTTCTAAAAAGCAAGGGACAGACCCATACCCTGACTTTGTGAGTCCTCACAAAAGAAGGATGGCCAACCTCCTTGGAGGAGGAGGAGGTATAGGTCCCACTGATTACTTCATGAAGTCAGAAAGGGTGTTCCTGGACACCTCTTTCTCTCAAACTGCTTATCTTGGAAAGACAGATCCTAAGTTTTGGTCACTAACTCAGGCACAAAGGAGAATGAGAGGTCCCCACCCTCCCAAATGCCAGACAAGATAGGACAGGTCATGCAACTCCCCCACTCACTTCACCAAAACCAGAGCTAAGAGGAACACAGTCTTAAGTGTAATGTCTTGGTCTGAGGAACAAGACAAGGGCTCAAAGGGCACCCTGGTGGGACAACTCCCACTACAGGGCAGAGTTTCCAATGGGGACAAGACTGTTCGAAATAGCTCAACCAAAGAGGAGAGGTCTAGCTTCCCTTTAGTTGAAAAAAAATGTGATAGGACAGAGCAGTAGCTATGTACAGGCAGTCCCTGGTTAATGGTGAGGGTTCCGTTCCCAGCCGAGTGCAGATAACTGAAAGTCGCCAATAATTATGGTAATAAATGGCGTTTAGGTCATAAGCACCAATAAACTGCTTATCGGCGCCATTAACTGCTTGTCAGTGCCGATAAACCACTTACTGACGCCAGTAAACCGCTTACTGATACTGATAAACACTTACCGACGCCGAAAATCTGGTTAACGACGTCGTTAGCCAAGCATCGTAATACCGAAACGCCATTAACCAACGCTGCCGATAAGCAAGGACTGCCTGCAATTACTGAGAGAAGCCTGTCTTGGCAAAGATAGGTGAGGAAGTCTGTGATCTGCTGAACAGACATCTTGACCAGAGAGGTACCTCTATTATCACATCAATTGTACTCAGACATCTTCCTTGCAGCCCTGTGAGAAAAGCCTCCTTCTCACACATGATGCGCTTAACGGCAGAGTGTCTCAAGCACCAAAAACTAAAATTGGAGAAAAACGCAGTCAAAGTTTGACTACTTTCAGAATGCGATATCTCAGCATTTAAATGAGGTACGACACTGGGGGCTTGTTTAAAATAAAAGGTTATTGTGTCTGCTTTCAAACCATCACTGCAAACAAAATAGCCAAGAGTTTAATGCATGCCGAAAGATAAAGCGATGACTGCATTCATCTTGAAATCAATCTTATACTGCGGTACACTGAATCCCATAAAAACACACACCAATGCCCCTGTAACCCCTCTAGGACCCCCCCAAAAGATATTATCTTTGTTTTATTTATCATTCTGGATAATTTCCTTGATTATCTTAATATTACAGGAATAACTAGGTGATTTTGTTCACTTCAAAAGACCTAAAAGGTAATGCTTACACAATAAAAAAGCAGCAGAAAGATAATAAGATATTTTAATCAGAATACTCTGAGGCTGATACAGTTGTCTCACCTGCAAAACAATAATAATTGCCATCAATAATGGCTAAAATACATTTGATTGGAAAAAACGTGAAGAGCCATTACTTCAGGCAAGAATCAAACGTCATAGTCCAGTAAATCATTATCCCGTCATTCTCACAGGAGTATCTTGAAAGGGTGTCTGGAGTAGCAGTGAGGTATCTTGATCACAAAAAAAGCTGGTTGAAGTATGTCATGAAAATCTGGGGTTGGAATGGAACCAGATCTTTTCTCTTACATACGCCCTCACCTTTGTTACGTAAGCTTTTGGCTACATTTTGCTTCCAATTAGCAAGTCCTGACTCTCTTTCTGCCTGGAAGGTCCTGGAACATTGTCATTTCTCGTTCGTCGGACATGATGAAGAGGAACCAGTATTATTAATGAATAAGAACAAAAGAAGCACATTAAATCCAGAGGCGATCATGGGGAAGGAAGGTACAAGAATGTTTTTATTGCAGTGATAGCCAGCGGCTCCGCTGATGGCTAGCCTTTCTCATTGGTTGTGCGGGAGGTGTGGCAGGGCGTCTGGACTCATGATTGCTTTATGCACCACGGACGCTTGCAACTCTCTGCCACCCAGACCAGCCAGTGCAGCCATGTGCAGCGTCACTAAGGAAAAGAAGTAATGTTACAAAACGAATTTCGACCTTGTTGTTGTGGGAAATTTGAACTGAAATTTCTTCTCCCAACAACTAGAGTGTCAGAGAGGACGTTAGTGTGCTTAACTCCAAATCGGCGACGGTGTCGCTTACGACACTCTGCCATTAGGCGCCTCACATGAAACTGGATAAGCTCCACTTGAAGGTGCAGGGAGTGTATTACCTGGTGGTACCCACGAATGTGTGGTTGGCACAGAAGGGTGGGCCACAGGGTCAGCTCTCCTGGTGCCTCAACCAGAAGAGACAGCAGCTTGGGATACCACTCAGCATGTGGCCAACAAAGACAAATACTTGGTTTACCATTCTGCAGATGAAAATAAAAAGTGAAAACACATACACATCCAGGTTGTCAAAGTGGTACTGGACAGCATCTTCCATCATCACCCCAGGAATCTGGAACCAGGGAGCAAGAGACAGGAAGCTTCCTGTTCAGCTTGATCACAGCTAAGTTAAGCATGGGACCTCCATAGCTAGAACTAATCCTCTATTGCCAGAGGGTGTAGGGATCAGTCTCCACTACCCGACCCTGGTGCCTGAGTTGATCTGCAATAACACTTCGCCATCCCAGAATGTACCTTGCAGACAGCTCAATGGCTGGATGCACCACCCACTCGTGCATCTGCACTGACAGCTAAAAGAGGGTCAGACACAACATCCCCCAAGTTGATCACAACCCTCAACATGTGATAAAACTGTAGAAGACCATCTTTGTCGAGTAGGAGTCACATCCTCAAGGCTGACAGGACTAACCAGTCATTCATGTATCGCAGTAAGTAAATACCCACTGAATGAGCTTAAGCTTACACCAAGGTGAATACCTGGGTTAACACCTTGCAATTGGCAGTCCGAAGCATAGTACTGTAATTTGAACTGGTGAATGATCCCTAAAGTCGAGATGGTTGTTCCTGCTGGGACAGGAGCTGCACTGTCTGTGGGGTAGGTTCTCTCTGCTGCTGAGTCCATGAGCATTCCCAGGTACTCTGCCTGCTACATGGGGTTGAGATCTGACTTCTCCAAGTTGATCACAACCCTCAACATGTGATAAAATTGTAGAAGACCATCTTTGTCGAGTAGGAGTCACATCCTCAAGGCTGACAGGACTAACCAGTCATTCATGTATCGCAGTAAGCAAATACCCACTGAATGACCTTAAGCTTACACCAAGGTGAATACCCGGTTAAACACCTTGTCATTGCCAGTCCGAAGCATAGTACTGTAATTTGAACTGGTGAATGATCCCGCTGCAGACAAAGCAGAGGTACTTCCAAAAGCTTTGATGAACCCACTTTGATGGATTCCAACACAATTGTTTGTTTCCATCTTGAACTGAGTCTGTACGGCAAATTTGTTCAGTGGGAGAGGTTGATGACCAGTCACCAACCTCCAGTCACCTTTTTCACTGGGAATATGTGACTGTAGAACCCCTGTGACTGGTTTGCTATGACCTCAGTGGCACCTTTCTCCAACATCGCTTCCACCTCAGCCTCTACGGCACAAGACATCTACAAACCTGGAGGGTAGAATTGGAAAATATTTGGAGTAACCTAGGGGGGGAAAAAACATCCATGAATAGGATCCTATAACACCAAGGCCTCAGCTCCCTGCTCCTGCCACATGGCCCATTGGTGAGACTAGCAATCCACTACTCATGGCAGTGAAGGAGGGGAATCACCACCCTCAGCAGTAACCTACCTTCTTGGTATTGCCAGAGGAAAGTAGTCGAATGGGCTGAGAAGACTCTGAAGGCTGGGAGCTTTGTCTTTGGTTTTGAAGGAAGGCTTCCTTGCTAACCCAGACATGGAAGGCTTTGCCAAACCCGCAGAGTTCTGGGACTCTGCCATTCTCTGATCTCCTGCTACTTCCACCTTACTCTGAGGGAAAAGTAAAGAAGAGCCCAACACTGAACTATTCCGAAGCATGAAGTTACTCGAGTGAAACCTGGCAAGAGAAGCGAGAGGCAATCATACCCCTCTTAGGATAACCAGGTTCGCCCACTGGTTGGTACCTGGTATGCCAGGGAAGTCAGTTCTGCCTCATGACACCAACAACACCTCCAGTACATTGGCCTCTTGTCTCTAGATGAGACGCTTGAAGTGGATAGGCCGTAAGCAAGTTCAACCTTAGGTCAAGCCACAATATGGTCTGAAGCTTGGTCCTTGTAGTCATCTCCGTTACAGCCATCTCTGCAACGGAGAAGGAAGCACCTTTCTGACATAACCACTCCAACAGCAGGTCATTGGTCAGTCTACAGACTGATGCATCAAGTGCCAGTGAAGTAGCCTCTGCATTCTCAGATACATAGTACCTCCCCTGGTGTGAAAACGGCAGTGAAAGGAGTTTACTTGATCTGCTACAGGCAAGGAACTCCTACAAGACACCCCAAGTAGGCTGTGACCAGGGCAACCAGACTGAGGGCCTCACTTCAGAACTGGACCCAAAAGTTATCTCCCTTGACAAAACAGTCAACCTGGAGGAAGCCATTGTTGCCTCCCTCCGATTATTTCGCTCATGAATAATTGAAATAATCTCAGAAAACTGCCAAAAACTACAGCATCAGCTCAGCCTGAAGAGGTCCTGGTCCATCTGGATCTAGTAGATCCCCATGGGCATGAGTTGCTGCCCCTTCAGCCAAAGGAGATACACCAGAACTCTGCTTTCTAGGGTATTCCCAGTCATGTGAACCAGACAAGTCTCTCATCAGCGAGAAGGCCCAGGACTCAGCTGAGTCACTTTCAGGACTATGATCTGACTTTGACTAGGCTGCCCCTCTGCTCTGATACTCAGTTGTAACTGAGAATGAAGGCAAAGGAGAAGAATAGCCCTTGAACCACTCCTCCTGCTCTCCTCCTGGAAGCAAGGTGAACCAGGCAAATAAAGAGGTGGAAGAAGCCACTAGGGACCTCTTGCTGAAGAAGGATCACCCTGCATGCGCAAGCTCTGGAGAGCAGGAATGCTGTGAGCACAGAGATGGGGTAGGCTACCTCCTTGAGTTCTCAAAACAAGGCTGAGAAGGAAAACCTACCCTCTGCTAGTGAGCCAAACATACAGGTTGCTCATACCCCTCTCTATGAGGCTCCAGGAGAACATGGCAAGAAGGGCTGTCTACTGCACTGGCCTCCCTGGGGTCATGTGACTGAGGGTAAGCAGAACATGCAGCCTCATCCCAGCATGGGCCCAATTGCTCGCAGTGGGATGAGGCAAACCCCAAATCTAAGTGAGCCAGTGCCATGGCACCAGTTCTGCCAAAGGTAGAATGGTTACCTTGTGAGCAAGCATCTCTAATGCCCCACAGTGGGGAGAGCATACAGAAGGAGCCCCCCTGGACCAATTGCACAAGGTCTTTGATTTCCCCTTCTTCCACTTCTGCCAAGGTGAAATGGAGTCCAGGGATGAGGCAGAGGAAGACACATCTGATGAAGTCGACAATGAGGAAGACGATGATGAAAGGAGAAGGCTGCCAGCACTTTTTCCCTTTCCCCATGCCAGACACACTCATCTTACACACCAAGGCTGGAACCGAAGACTTCGCCGAAACACCAGAAACAAGTGGGTCTGCTATTGGGAGAACCACCGCTATAGGAAGATCCCCTTCCTTAGCAAGCAACTGCAGAGGCTGGGATAGCAGATGCATCCTGGACCAAACATGAGGTCTCCGGTATTAAAGCCCCCTTCTCAGCCAGTTTGCCCAAGAAGGCAGTGAATGACGGGCTTCCCAGAATTTTAAAGGAAGACAGTACCTTCTTGAGATACTAGAGTGATAATGTCTCTCTGCAAGAACAGGGCATCAGTGTCAGTCAGAATTATTCAAGGGAAACGCAGCTGCTGGTGCTCCATCAGAACCATCTACACCCTTGAGCGAGTAGATTTAGTCTGAGGCCTGGTGTTACTCCCTTTTGAGGTAGAAACACTTGTAGAGTAAAAAGGAATAGAAGATTGGGGTAAGAAGGAGCTAGATGGGACCAGTGGTGTCATGAGGGAAAGTATTTCCCCTTAGTGAAGCCGGTGGATGCTTCTTGTCCTTCTTCCTTCTCTTCCCTAACCTGATCCACTGTGAGTCCCATAATACACATTCCTTGCAAAGGGAAGCCCTTGAGCAAGCCCTACCCCTGCAAAAAGTACATAGTGTATCAGGTTCCATTGCTAGGGGTGACAAGGACTGCCCATAGGGGTAACCACATCCTTCGCAGTGACATATTTCTTATTTTTTTTCCATAGAATAAAAAGCAGACCAGTTATACAATAATAATGAACAAACATACCAAACAGAGGTCAAAATGAGGAATACTCATCCACCACCAAGCTTTCAACCAGTCAACATGGGAAGCGCAATAGCAAATCCTTCTCACATAGGGCCGAAAGAAACAAGTAAAAAATGCGCCGAAAACGAGTTTTCTGTACAGCCGCCACAGCATATAATCAAGGCCACTGAAACTAGATCTATTTTTCGGTGGTCTCAGTATAATGCTGTATGAGCCACAGTCCATGAAACTTTAACCACGGTCTGGTGGTGGCCTATGTTATATCGTTGCCAGAAGCACAATTATGTCTAACTTTAACCTTAAATAAAATGAAAACTACTTTGGCTAGAGGGCTGCAATTTGGTATATTTGATGACTGAAAGGTGGATGATCAACATACCAACTTGCAGCCCTCTAACCTCAGTAGTTTTTAAGATCTGAGGGCAGACAGAAAAAAGTGTGGACAGAATAAAGTGTGGACAGAATAAAATGTGGACAGAATAAAGTGCGGACAGAATAAAGTGCGGACGGACAGACAAAGCCGGCACAATGGTTTTCTTTTACAGAAAACTAAAAATGAAGGTGACAGTCAGTGAGTGAGATACTCCTCCACTCACCTCCCATCTCCACCTGTTAACCACCTAGTTAATTATCTTGTTACCAAATTTTGACCAGTTTCTAGTTTGTGCTGAAAGATGCTCCTATATAAAAGGGAATGGTTTGTATTCCTGTAGGAACAAACAATCTTGTAAAATAAATTTTGTTTTGTAGATACAAACCAAATGTCTTGCATCAAGGTCTTCCCTGCAATGTGGTTGAGATTTCATATTGAATATTGGGGTGCAAGACATTTGCAATTTAAATCTCTTTTGATGGGGGTTTCTTTGCAATTTAAATCTCTTTTGATCGGGGTTTCTTACACCTTTGGAGAACATGGTTTTATTTTCTTCCTTTCATAACAAAAGGGATAGGCTGTAGAGAAGCAGAACAATGCCCAAGAATTAGATTTTCTCCGTATAAGAATATCAAAATTCATGGATCCTTCCTAGTGAATTGGGTTCCATTTGTGTCATATACAGTATGAAGTTTCATAATAAAACTAATGTTGTAATACTTACTGAACACCTGAATTTGCCTTAATCCTAGCGAACAACTCTCAGTTACCCATCCACTGGTAGAATTTTAACCAGCATTACCAATGCTGCAGGTAAAATCTGTCACTTGAGCTACCATAACAAGCGGTTGTAAGCGCTGACATAGGTCGGCGTCGACATGCATTTTTCGTCAATTGCTTTATTCAAGGTCCCGAAATTGATGTGGGAAAGTAAGTGCAGAATCATTTAGGTGTTCAGGTAAGTATTACAATATTGAGTTTTATTATTCACTTCCATATGGCAATTCACTCCTGAATTCCTGAATTAGCTGATTAACAACATTTAGAGGAGGATCAATTCTGTGCACGCCACTTTGACAACCGCAGAGATGGTAGCTCACCAATCTGCTATGCACAAGATATCATTTAGTCATACACTCACCATATCAATCAATGCTTTCAGTGAGACATGATGGAGTACTTTGATCGACAGGATGGAAGTACTTTGATCGACAGTCAGGTCAGTACTCTTGGTCATTGACCTCCCCGTATGGCTATTCATAGCCTCTCGTATGGAGAAATGAAGCGGTGTGCCAAACCACTGATCCTGTGGATAAGGCCCAATGTGTTGACGCGAAGAAGTATCTCGGTGTGACTGTGAAATAGCCTGCCTGCTAGAGCACCCCCTTGGACTCTCATGAGGAAACTATCAAAGACTAAGATACTTAAAACGTACTAAACCTAAGTTCATGTGATTATACTATCACTGTTGCCTAAGAATTCTAAAGACTAAAAAGGAATTCCTCTATCTGGTTAACCTAAGAATCTCCTCACTAAGTGAATACCACCTCAGCTATATGAATGCCCTTAGATAATAGACTTCGCCGCTACACGTGGACTAAGAGAATAATCCTCCGAACCTCCACACTAACCAAATACCACTCAGCTAAATGAACGCACCCTAGATAATAGACTTTGCTGCTACACGTGGACTGAGAGAATAACCCACCGAACCTCCGCACTAAGCGAATACCACCTCAGCTAAATGAACGCACCCTAGATAATAGACATGCTGCTACACGTGGACTAAGAGAATAACCCTTCGAACCTCCGCACTAAGTGAATACCACCTCAGCTAAATGAATGCATCCTAGATAATAGACTTCGACGTTACATGCTATGAGGCGAATCGAACGTCCCTAAGTAAAGTAAGTAAAACACTGAGATGGACTTCCAAGTAGCTGCTTCCAGAATAGACAGCAGTGAATAATTCCTGGGAGAGGAATATGAAATGGACATACTTCGAATACTGTGTGGTTGGGGAAATACAGAGCTGAAGATGATGAAGAACAACCCTGAGAAGCCTGGGAAATCACCTCCCTCCGAAAGTAACTAATCGCTTCTTTGACAGCAGACGGGAAGGATTCTGCAGACGGAAGTGTGTGCGGAAGCGGACGGAGTTTCCCAGCCTTTGATAAATAGACTTTAATGCTCGCACCGGACATAATGATATCTCCGCTGGATCGCTGGTAATGAACATTTGCAGATAAGAACTTTAAACGAACAAGGCAGAATTTTAACCTCTGACTGTCTTCGTCACAAATTCCAGAAGACAGACATACGTATCATTTCTCGGATAGGAACCCAACCTAGAAACTGCCTGAAGCTCACTCAGCCCTTTAGCTGAAGCTAAAGCCATAAGAAAAAGCAACTTCTTAGTCAATAATGTCTTAACGTTATAGCTTCAATGGGTTTAAAGGAAGAACGCAAGAAAAATTGAATTACTTCCAAAAGTCCCACAGAGGGGCGCAAGACGGCAAGACAGGATGTTCAGTCTTAAAGGACCATAATAAATCATCGATTATCTTACTACTAGAGATTTCAGGAAGGTGGAAAGTAATTGTACCGCTAATCGTTCAGCGGTAGTCAGCAATAGCCGAATACGAAAGACCATTAATTTCCGAAGGAATAAAAGAAAATCAACTATTTTGGCTATGGAAGGTCTAGAGATGGAATGACCTTCCTTACGACACTAACTTCTGTACCTCATCCAACTGAACCTGGTAAGACTTACAGGCTGGCTTTTCTCAGCTAAAAGAAAACTATCTAGACACAGCTTTGGGGAGTCCAGACTGTCTGTAGCTCTCTCTACAGTCTCTGCAACCAGGTACAGCAGCGAGATTTTGGATAATAATAGTGAGAATGCGGTCATCTGAGAAGTTTTGCATGGTAGGGACATGGAACTTCTGCAGGAGCTCTGGAGTTCGAGCCAAGCGTGTTATGGCAAGCAGGGAGCTAATGGAGTCATAGACGTCTTGACACTCTCCCGCAATTTCCCTATTACCTGATGAATGAGACCAGATGGAGAAAAGGCATACACCTGCATGTGATTCCAATTTGTAACGTGCCATTGATGCCTATCGACATGCGGACCACCATTGGTGAGAAGTAAACAGGAAGATGATGGTTTAATCACGTAGTGAATAAGTCGACAGTTGCTGGCCACTTCCAGAGAACCTGACATATTACTTCAGAGCCAAAAGTCCACTCTCCCCACAATGCCTGGCCAGGGCTACTTAGCGAATCGTTGATGCGTTGAACTTCGGATATAAATTGGGAAGAAGAGACACTTTTCGTTCTTCGCACCCTCTCAGGACTCTCTGTGCTATAATACAGTTCTGTTGAGCCTGTTCCCCCCCCCTCAGTTCTTCAGATACGACACAGCAATTATGCCGTCACTAAACATAGCCACTACTGTACTCTGTTGCACACTAGGACTGAAAACAACTGAGGGCTTTCTTTACAGCCCTGATTTTCACGAAGATGTATTGACTCCTCTCGTTCCTGAACCCTCCCAGAGGCCTGAGGCCTGGGTTTCCTCCAAGGATGTTTTCCAACCTTGATCTGAGGCATCTTTGTACAGATGAATGTCTGGAAGAGGGGAGTCGATAGACCTTCCCCGTGTCAGATGCACTACTGACTACCACAGATGATCCAACAGGCAAGAATGGCTCCCGACTATAACTGCGTTCTCGTTGTGGAAGTCCCAGTGATTCCTGAGACATACCTGAAGAGAAGGTGCATCTGGACACGAGGCCCTGGATTAGAGAGAGAGAGAGAAGACATTCTCTAGAGCTTCCAAGCTGGTACTGGCCGTTTTCACTGGGTGAGAACCTTCTATCTGCTGAAGGACTGACTGGATCCTCTCCAGGGTTGTGAAAACCCTCAAAGAAAGAGAGAGAATCCTCCTACCTGAATGGGTTAAAAATTCCATAGAATTCCCTCGCTCTTACTAACTCATCTAGAGAGGAGGCAAGGATTAACTAATCGTCTAGACACCTCAACACTCTGTATCCTCGACGATGCATAATTGCCGACACCGGAGACATGAGTTAGAAGCAACCACATTCGTTATACTGGCTAAGGCTAATGGTGTTCCAAGCAATCCCTCTTATGAACATCAGGATACTGAGGGGGAAGATGACCAAGATAGAAATTTCGACTTTCCTGCTCCAAATGTCGTAGACAAAGCCAAACGCATTCGCCTGGTGAGCCAGACCTCTTGAGATAAATTCATTAGGCTGCCAACAGTCACGGATCCGAAGGGACATAGCCATCACTCTTTAGAACCCCATTACAATAAACTTGACAGCATCTGGAAAGAGTGTGCAAGAGCCTCAGTCTGATTCTGCAGCTTTTGTCAAGCACCTGCTTCCTAAGAAGTCCCTGAGGAGTCGATCGGCCTTGGCGACAAACAGGATTGCCTCAACCCGATTCGTTGAATGGCAACCTGACACCTGCTAAATGGATTACCTCCAAGCTATAAATCTTCATGCGGGAGAGAGAAGAGAAGAGTGCTGTCTATTAGAAGCCACTACCGATGCTAAACAAACGTCTGCCTCCTCCAAAGCCTGGCTAACCCGATCAAACCAAACCAGCCAGCACAAAAAAGAGGCAGGAGCTGGCTTAGTGTCATAAAAAGCCTCAAAAAAAAGACTGAATTGACTAAATCGGGAGGTCTGGAGCTCTTGCTTGAAGTGCAGAAGAAGTAACATACTCAAGCATCGTCCATGTCGTTACTGCTGGCAGAGAGGGACATCTAAGTCTGCCAGAATCTCCTGTACCTCAGATAAGAATCCTGTTCTGCAATGTCCGAACGGTCTAGGACCGACAAAGGAGGAGGCACTGAATGAAGCCTGGACAACGATGAACAGTCCGCAAGCAGACCATCCTAACCAGAATACTGCGCACCCACACCTAATCGGGTACCTGGACCTGAATCTGCATAGTTGAACCCTCCGGGAAGAGAAGGCTAAACCTATAAAAACCCGGAGCCAATTCCCCATTATTACCAAGGGGAAGACAAGTGAGAGTAGCCAAACCCACATTTGTTAAATCCTGGGGAAGGATGTGCAAACGAAACCACTTGCAGAGGGAAGGAAGATGAAGAAGGAGGAGGGAGAATGAAAGAGGTAGAAGCTACCCTCGGACCCTGCCAAAACTGCAGAGCGCAAACCCAAACTGGAAGTAACGGGAAAACCCTGTGAAATACCTGATACTACCAGAACAGCCGGCAGGCGGAAGCAAGGGGTTCACTTACCGAAGGATGGAACATGAGACCTGCGGCCCAAATCTCTGCCGAAACTGAGTTTTCACCTGTGGGAGGCTCACTCCTGGGGAAGACTGTACTGAGGAAGGAAGGCGGGAGGCAGAGGAATGGCCGGCCTTTATAAAAAGAAGTTACCTGAGGAGGAAAACCAAAATCAGAAGGAGGGAAAACGGAAGATGCAGAAGCCGCAGGAAAGACCGGAGCAGAAGAAGAGGCTGAAGAGGAGACTGAAAAGGGAGCAACAGAGAATGTGGGAGCAGGAGATGAAGCAACAGATAACCCAGAAGAAAACTTAGAACGAAAAAGACAGAAGGTACACTGAATCTGGCCCCCCCTCAATAATCCTGAAACATATCCGACATGAATTCTGGACACTACTGTGTCAGGTACTCTCTAATGTAGAGAAACCATTTGAAAAACAACCTCTCACCATAGGTCTGTACCCTTCGAAAAAACTCAGCAATCCACCTTATATTCCGCCACATCCAATTGCAGGTCCCGTAAACTACTTTTAGAAGTCGAAAGGACACACCAGAATCCGCCTTACTAGATGGAGGAGTAGAAAACACAGGGAAAGGGGAAACTACAGTAGGAGATTCAGAAACAGTCGATGAAGTGGTTAGGAGCAAAGCAGGGTTCTGCCCACCATAACAAACATTGACTTGAGACTGAGCCAGACCGAAAGAAGTGATGAAGGCAGAAACTCTTGCCAGAGCACAAAACCCTCAAATCAGGCAGGAACCCGTCCAGGAGAATGACTCTGCATCCTTGATACCTTCTCACTACCTCACCCAAACCTATCGTCCTTTATCACACCTAGATCTTGATCCTGACTAACATTATCAACGTTAAATTTATCAATACTACAAGGGGGTTTGGGGGGGGGGGGGATCCTTCACTGGCTGCTCCACGCTGAGGGGGCCGGCAGACCCTACCCACTCGGAGGCTTGTGGTTCTGCCATTACCTTCAGCACCCCTTAGGGCTGGTTCTGGAACAGGCAGGGGAGCTGAAAAGGAAGAAGGATTATTAAACATCCTAATACTACTACTATCCCTATCTGAGAAATGTTAAAGAAGACTAGCTATTAAACTTTCCATACTGCTTGCAATCCTATCCTCTATCTGTTTGACTACCTCTGAACTCGCTAAATCCATCAACTGACCTGTGGCAGAAGCCTGAGACACTTGAGGCAACGAGGAGTCTGACCAATGTCTGCCGCCCTTACTAGCCAAAGACTTGCGATGACCAGATGTAATCCCTCTATCTTTACCTTCCAAAGGAACATTCATCGCAGTGAGTCTAGACTACATTTAACCTTCCTACATACCTGACAGAATATGCATCATGTCTCAGGTACTCATCCGTCTCTGGCAGAAAGAAGCGATGGGCTCCAGCATCCCACGGTCGTAGGGGCAGTCGGCGTGAGCGAGAAGCACAGTAGTAGAAGGTGAGTCCATGATGACAATCGGACTAGGAACCAGCGAGTCAGTTTAAAGACATTCCACATCGAAGATATCCAGAAAAACCAGAAGAAACCGGTAAAATACAATCAGGTCTTCACCAGGGTCAAAATACAAAAGAAGTCGAGACGTAGGTTAAAACCTCGCGCCTGCGAGGAAACAACCTTCCAGCAGTGCGAACAAAAAGCAATTGATGAAAATGGAGTGTATCGGCGCACACCTGTGTCAGCGTTGCCAACCATTTGTTATGGTAGCTCAAGTGACAGATTTTACCTGCAGCATTGGTAATGCTGGCTGTTAAAATTCCAACTATAGTGGGAAGGGTAATTGACAGTTGTTTGGGCTAGTGGGATTAAGGGCTAATTCAGGTGTTCAGGGAGTTTACTGCAATATTAAAAATAAGAATACAATGCATTATTGTATATGATTATTATTATGGATGTATATAAAATAATGTGGTATGTATGCTTTATACTTCTTCCATAATTTTTAGCATTTTTAACATTACTGTACAGGCAGTCCCCGGTTATCAGCGGGGTTCCGTTTCTGAGGGTGTGATGATAACCGAAAATCGCCGCTAACCAAAAATCGGTGATTTCGGTGCGGCGCGCCGATTTTCAGTGCTCCAGGTGCCTCTGTTATATGTATCGGCGCCGTAAGCGGAAATCAGCGATTTTCGGCGCGGCCGCGGTAATTCGTCGCTGGACAAGCCCCATAAAACCGGATCGCTGTTAACCGAGCCCACCGTTAACCAGGGACTGCCTGTATTCCATAATGGACATAAAAGTCTGTGTTGGTTTAATGCAGTGTTCTTTATCAAATGTTTCTTTTGCTGTATGTAAAGCTACACCAGTGTTTGTGTATATCACTAAAATCACAACCCACATTTTCTTCGTACTGGGAAAGTGTGTTGACCTAAATAGAGATTCTTATTATCATGGCACTTGCTAAATTCCTGCAATATAAACTAACCCTACTGTATTATGATTTAGTGATGGAATGATTTCCAACATTTTAATTTCTTCCCAAACTAACTATATTATAAAACAAGAAAAAAATTATATTCAAGTAAATTTTTCAAATAAACCAGCATCTTTTAAAAGAACAAATATGTTATATATTGTGTTATTTCTCTCAGCAGAAGTCTCCTCCCCCGCCTCCTCGCCCCATTACGAAGTTAATGCCGTGCCACCTACTACTGACAACCCAAAAACGGTAACAGCGTAATTATAGTGCACCATGTTCGTCAGGGATAAGGAAAGTCAAACATTTTTACTTGGATAAAACTATGTAAAAGCATCCTATTGGTACAAGTATGTCAAGAGTTCAACAATTTTTGGAGAAATAAGAGGAAAGGACAAACAACTAATGGCAACTATCTCCTTACAAGCAGACTGAGCCTTAAAAGCAGTCTTTCTAGCAAAAATGCAAAGCATGAAGTGGATAATGCAATTTTTAATTGTTTACATAGTTCTCTTATTCCTAAGATTCTTGACATTATAATAGCTGCTATTAAAGAAGGTGCACTTATACCATTCTTGCTTGAAGTATAACAGTGAAGCAATTGACTATGGCATTTATGGTTGGAAGAACGGACTTTGCTGAATGAATACCTGATGTTGTCTGTGGGTGAAGCATTCTGTAAATAACTAGGAGTTTTCTGAGTGGCTATTGCATACCTAGCAGTGACAGTGGACAACAATTATAAACCTTAAGATTTGTGAAAATTATGATATAATTCTCTCTTTTGAGCTGCTTGGTTTAAGCAGCTAATAACAAGAAAATGTCAGCAGAGATTATTGTGACGAATTTGTCACAGATGTGTATATACTTAATCCCAAGTGACATTGTGATCATAGGAAAGTTCCAAATTTAACATTATCTTTTGATAAACTATAGTGGCAAAGGTGTACAGTACATTACTTGAATAAACACATTGTGATTGCTTCAAGTACAGAATAATCTTCTGATAAACCACCATATAAATGTGATCATAGGTAAGTTTCAAGTCTAGCAGTTATGTATGTGTGCAAGATGATATTCAGATATACAGTCCTGTACTTTGTTGTATACTGGTAGTAACTGGAACTGGTTACTGGTTAAAATCTTTCTCAAAGAAATTGGAATACATTAACTTCCCAATATACTCCTAAATCTTGTGTAATGATTGATGGCCAGTGATTTGTGCTGGATGGAAAATGTTACAAAATATATCCAGTGTTTTATTTAGCAAGGTTTGTGGGACTGTTATTTAAGGCAATTTATTTTATATGCAGTATATATAAAGTAAAATCATGCTATATTAGGATTATGTCACTGTAAACTTATTAGAACTGCCCTACTCTCCCATACCAGACTTTTCTATAATCAAAATGCCTTAATTTTATTGTGACTACTGTACCATATACTTTTACTTTGAGTTTTGTAGCACATAACTTAATATTTCCTTCAGCTATGGTCCTTGTTGATTACACTGTCTGAACAGAGACTTTTCACTATTGTTCTTTATCTATTACAGTGATAAATGCATGTCTTAACAAGAGTTCTTTTAGTCTTTAGTCTATTTATTGAACTCAAGTCTGTAGATATGAGATAAGAAAATTTAAGCTGAAATATATACTTCTTATGGATAAAATAGGACATAACAGTGAAATATAGCTTGGTTTTACTTCTATGCATACACATATATACATCCTGTATATGCATGGATCCACTCACAATGAGCAAGTTTTTTGTAGAGGGCAAGCTATCAGTGGTCTAGCTAAATGGGTACATTTGCAGTTCAGTGCAACTATCCCTATAAGAGTTGATTAGGCAGTCATGCAAAGGAATAAAAGGAGAGATTACATAACAACATTGATATGGTAAGATAATGTTTCTGTGAATTGTAGTTAATGAAAAATGTTGATATAAGGAGGTCAACAGATAAGATTGTAGAGAAGCACTAAAGTGTATTGAAGTCAGATATTGCAAAAAATTTCATGAATTACAGTAAAAATGTTATTTTCTTCTATGAGTACAGAACCAAATTTTGAAGGACAATCTGACAATTATGTGGCTAAAAACAAGGAACGAAATCAGATTAGCTTGTGGTTTATAATTGCAAATAATATTCAAAAGGAAAATCATAAGATAGCAACTGGAAGGTGAAAACAAAGCTACAGTGGCACCTTAGTTTTTGTACGTAATCACGTAATCCGTTCCAGAAAATCTGACAAAAACAGAATCATACGAAAACTGAAGCAATAATTCCCATAAGAAATAATTTAATCCCATTAATCTGTTCCAGACACCCAAAAATATTAACAAAAAATACATTTTACAGATAACGAGTTTTATGTACAGAAAACAATGAGAAATGAATATAAATGACTAATGAAATGGAAAAATGAACACTTAATATCACTTTTACCTTTATTGAAGACTCTTGTTGGCATATGGAAGACGGCGACGAAGGGAGAGGGAGAAGGAGAGGTTACTGTTTGGAAGGGAAAATCCCCTCCATAAGGACTTCACGTATCAAGGCCCTGTCTGGAGTTAATTCCCTTCTTTGTATTTTACTGGCACTAGGACCAGCTTGAGAGTCACTGGACCCCTGTCACAAAATATCTAAAATTTGCCTAAAATGGAACAAAGCATTGTCATTGAACATGTTACAGACACAGCTTGCAACAACTTTGTTAGGGTGATATTTCTCCATAAAACTTTGCAACTCACTCCACTTTGCAGACATGTCCTAAATCACTGAAGAAGGCACATTGTCACCTCTCTCTTCCTCCTCCTCCTTTTCGCAAATTAGTGCCTCAAAAACACTATCTCCCACTAACTGTTTTTCATTGATCCACAGCAACAACTTCTCAACATCTTTGATTATTTGTGATCTACCCTTTTCACAACATCAGCTTCCTTGATTTCTTTTTTCTTTGCCAGGGTGGAAATGATCGTTGATAAGGACTTCCCGTACATCCTGGCAAGATTGGCCATGGGTATGCCACTTTCATACTTTGTTACAAGTTCTTTCTTGAATTCGGTTGTGTTTCTCATCTTCTTTATTGAAGGGATGGCACTTGGAACTTTCTTTGGCCCCATGGTGGCTTATTTAGCAGTCACACTCAATCAAACAGCACAAAAAACAACGGATTATTACGAAATGTTTCGGATGAATGCACAGGGTGATGCTCACTCAATGAGAAACAAAGGTAGACTGGGTCACGAATGCTTGGGTCACTTTGTGAGGTATACAGTCAAGCGGACAAGTTTGGGATGGAGCATTTTTAACTGTATGATAACCGAGCAGATGTACGAAAACTGGGACAAAATTTAGACAAAAAAAGTTGATGAAAACCGAATCATACGAAAACCGAGGTTTGACTGTACATTGTTGAAAACTAATATTAGCACACAACAAAATTATTCCACTGGTGTGAGGCAACAATAAAGAAGCCAAAGAAAAGTACATTATGCTAGGCTAAGATGTAGTACATCCCAAATTACCTGTTACAAGTATGCTGCAGTAAAGCATGAGTAACTTATGACAAATTGAAATTAAACTGTTAGTGATCTGTCTGCAAATAACTAGGCTTATGAAATCCACTGGAGCTCTTTATTTAAAAAAAAAAATAAGCTAAACCATGTAAGAGGAGGCTAAAGGAATGAGGGAGATTTTAAAAATTTTATACTAAATGCAAAATTGTCTCACATGAAATTTAAATTAAGAGAGACCAAGAAAGATTAACTGTGTGATGTTCATAGCTTATAAATAAAAATTATCAGTTAAAGCCATAAAGTATAAAGAGCGAGACTTTAATGACTGCAGTAACAATGAAATATATTTTGTCTGCAAAATTTACAGGCAAATTTTTTAGTCCAACTGCAATTTTCACTAAATTTGCGTCCAACTGCAATTTTCACTGCCTTTTGCTTTTGGTCTCTTTCTACATAGCTCTCCAACTTCTTTAACTTTGTCTTCCTTCAGTATTCACCCTTCATTTAGAGAAATATCTTTCGGGCAAGCCTTAGCATTCTGGAAGTGTGATTTAGTGGTCTTGTTCAACTAATAAGAAATAATTGTAGTCATAGCAGGTAACTACATAATTATCATCACCATTAATGGAATGAAATGAGTTCTCTCCACTCTTTCTGGTTTTGTGCAAACACCATACACGTGCTGACAACTGAAAATTATTAAAACAATAGTCGATTCTAAAAAATACGAGCAACTCTGCTAGCAACCACAATGGTTTAACAGTAACTGGAAGTCTTCAATGGTTTAACAGTAACTGGAAGTCTTCGAGGGAAGGGCAAATGAAATACAGTGAACCCCTCGTATTCGCGGTGGATGCGTCCCACATCCCCCCACAAATAGCTAAAATCCACGAATACTTAAAACCCCTCTAAAAACACTTAGAACTGCCCATTTTGATAGTTTAAACACAGAAAAACCCTGTAAAAATGCATATACCTGAGTATTTTACTAGTTTTATCACAAAAAGTGCATTTATTCATGAAAATTATATGAAAATACAGTAATTAGTGAATATTTCTCTGAAAAATACCGCGAATGGGCGAATTTTCCACGAATAATGGCTAGATATGTTCCACAGAGAAACCCGCAAATGCGTGAGTCCTCGAATCATGAGAACGCAAATACGGGGGGTTTACTGTAATGTAATTAAAATAATTAAAAACTAATGATATAAAACAATTTCAAAAGATTTACAGTTTACTGGAAAGAATCTTAGACCATGCTCTCAAGATTTTGATTTTATAACTTTGCTATACACAGCATATACCTATACAGCATACTGTACACTGTATGTGTACTCATATAAAACTGCCAACAAATACAGTCCTTGGTGTAATGGATGCTAGATATACTGTAAATTGTTACCATAGAGTGGTAATATGTGTATATATATATATATATATATATATCTCGGTGTACTGTATGTAGAACATCTGTGATTTGTTAGCACCAGGTCGTATTCTGGATTCATTATTGGTCTGAATACCATTTTAATATTCAGTTTCTAATCAATAATTTGCTATTTTCACCACTTCTCTGCCATCACCAAACAATGTGTGTTTTAACAGTGAATTCTGTCATGTATGTATTCAAAGTTATTTCATCTTTAAAGAATCTACCATATCCTTTAACCCAAAATGAAAATTGAAGCTCAAATATTTTAGTTTTGTTTATAGTACATTTCACAAATATGCTGCTGTATTTACAGTTCATATCTTGATAAAATATTGCAGTAGTATTCGATCCATAAAATTGAAAAACCCACCAAAAATCCCTTTTAATTACCTAAGAAGAAGGATTAGAAAAACTTCGTTAAAAAATAGCCAAATTCATAGCATACTGGAAGTTTCTAATAACGATAATTTTATTCCATGTGGAACACTACCACCACTAAAAGTTAAAATATACTTTGTCAAAGATTACTGTATTGCTACCCTAAACATGTTGCAAAAACTCAACTTTCAGAATTATCAAATTGATCAGCTCTACAGTAGTTACCTCAGAAAATCAACACCAATAAAATAAGTGTTAATAAATATGTAAGTCATTTGTCTCTTGTAATGTGTTACTTGTATCACTATACTGTATTATGTATTGTATACAGTACTTGGATACAAATACTTTGAGTTACCCAATTTCCTACTGTATTTAGTTGGTCAGGTGCTGGAAAATTACAGTCTCAGCAATACATCTAGGTGTGTTTGCTAAGAAATAACTTTGTAATTACTGTATTCATACAGAATATTTATATCTTCAGTGTTTTGAAAGAGAACAATAGTCCTCAGGATATAAGTATTCTATATACAGTATGATAACCCTCAGGCTATGTGTTTTTTCCTATCATGATAAAAAAGCTGTGCTGGTCATGGTGGGAATCCCAGACAATTAATTGATGGTGCCATATCTTTGGAAACAGCTAATATGTGATCTCTAGTTCGTAGAGTGCTTCATTTGTAAATCAAGAAATAACAGCCCATTTTTTATTAATACATTAATAAAAACAAGAAATGGCAACTTTATATTTAGTTGTTTTAGAAAACTTACTGCTGTAAACAGTTTTAAGTAAGCCCCTGAATATGTTACGATGTAAAATCTATTAACAAATATAAGTTTTTGTAAGTTCATGAATGTTCATATAAAAGTGCATAATGTCTAAGAGGTTCTACGTCGTTTTCTTATACACAACAAGAGTACATTTTACAATAGTTTGTGCATCTCACTGTGTACAGGAATATAGTTTACAAACTATGAAATTCTCAAGCCTATTTTGCTTGACAATAATCAAGACCATGGTAGTGAAATATAAGACGATAATCAAGACCATGGTACTGAAATATAAGTATCAAATGTCAAATGAATTATTTATATTTATCATTACACATCCCTGTGAACTGCAATCATAACTGAATATTTTGAAAATCTGTTGGATTATAAAATGGAAAGTAAATGATCACAAAGAAGTGGTTAATGATATATTGAAATTGGTACATCACAACAAAACCTTTCTTATTGTGTAAATGGAACCTGAACAACATAGTTTTGTCTTTTTATGTACCAGTTTCAAACAAATACAGTGGCTTTTTTTTGCTACCCTGTGATATATTTTTTTTCTTTTAAAAATGAATCTGTATTTTGTTTAAAATAAAAATTAAAAAGACATATGTGCTTTTTCATTTCCTAGAATTACTGTAAATTAAATGCAAACTTGACATTTCGTTAATTACAACACATTACTCATTAAGTGATTTTTTACAATACTTTTGCTGCTTAATGGACCAAAGGGGGTATATGGGAACTGTGCAAGGGAAAACCATTTTACAGGTCCTGTATCAAAAGAACTGTTATAATACAGCATACCAAAGGGGAGTCTACTTTTCTTCAATATGATTATTTTTTTCTGTCTAACATATGCAAGCAATTCAGTGGTTCATCACCAGTTAAGACGTTAGCAATAGCAAAAAAACCAATAAAAGCTAAAAAATACAGCAGTGCCCTTAGCTAGAAAGTCCAATGTAGTGGCTGGGATGTACTATTTTCACTTGCACGTTAGATTTATAGCTGTATAAATGCATAAAAATTTTATTGTTTACTTCAGGTACTACTATACTGAAGTCATGATAGGTCTGAAAAAAAAATTGATTGGAAAAAAATAATTTCTGGCCACAGTGTAGGACATTCAAGCACATGGTGGGCTACCTGCCTGATGACAGTAATTCCTGCTGAATGACACAAGAGAGTACATCATGCACTTGGTAAAATGATAATGAATTGTGAAAATGTTCATAAGCATCATGCACTTGCTAAAATAAAAATGAATCATGAAAATGTTCATACAGTAATAAACTTCAACTTAAAATTTTCCAAAAAAAAAAAAAAAGGTGTTAGGCTAACTTAATACTGCACGTAGCCAGGAATGGATAAAGGACAGATGGGCTACATGTAGGATAGCCTCTACCCCTTGAAGGGAGAAGCTAATCTCAGTCCTCATCAGGAGCTAATGAGGAGCCAAGGTGAAATGGTGGCTGTATGGCAGATGATTCAAGTTGGTGATGAGACAGTAGATGGTGGTGCCACAAAAGTCACTCATGAAATTGACCAGTGTTGTGATGAAGACATTAGTCCTACCTGTGATGGTCCGGAAGGTGATCCAAAACTCCTTCAACAAATGGACACTGGACTATTGGCTTTTCCTGGCACATCCTCCATGCTATCCCAGTCTTTGCCAGAAAAGTCAATTTCTGCCTCTAGCTGAGTGCATTTGGCCTTATTTTTTTAATATTAAAGAACAGTAAGATCCTTGATAATGCTAATCATTTCTTGATAGGAGTTTACTCATACTTGTCATACTTGAAACTTCCAACCACTTGATGTCTATGACACTAAAAAGAGGCAATTGTAAAACACAAGCACTACTTCCGATATAATTTCTAAGGCTATTTTTTTCTAGTAATGCCTGGACTTCCTCTTGCATGGTTCTAAATTCTTTACTATTAGTGATGGAAACACTTAAATGATAAGAAGTCATCTCTTCTTGAACGGAGGTATTTAAGGACTGTCAAAATTCCTCCAGTGGTTCTAGAAACTGGGCACTAAATTGTGCAAGAGAAAGAAACACTAGTACTCTTCTTTCTTACCTGTATAGGAACAACTAAGCAGCCATACATTCCATCCAGAACTAATAAAACATTGTTCTAACAGTGGTAGCTTTTAACGAGACATGAGGGAGAGCTGGGAAAAATAGGAAAAAAGGGAACAATGGGTGAAGAATAGTGCAAGACAAAGAAGCACTAGGGCTCTTCTTGTCTACCTTTACAGGTAGAGCTGAGCGAGTGTTCATACCCATCTCAACTAATAAAAAATCTGGCTGAATGCATTCATTTTCACCAGAACTAACAACGACAGGCCAAATATGTATAGCGCTCTTTACAGGTGACAACTCGTCAAAAACAATCGACTTACCTCTGCCACTAGGAATCAACAAATTAATGAGTAAAATTATGCCAACTCTCCTCCCTAACATGTTACCATGCATGGGCTGCAACAAACACTTCTGATTCGTCTGAAGGTGATAAACCTCATTATCAGTTTCCACAGTTATGCTGGCTATACTTGTCCAAATCCGAGTGGAAGTTGTAACATGAGACATTTTAACATTAAACGACCAGTTTTTTTTGGTGATCATTTCATCTAACTCTCTCCCCCTCAAGTAACTGAATGGAAATGAGGTGAGAAACAATGTTAAAGAGGGTACAGAAGTCAACACCATGAATGTTTGGTTCAGAGCGTGCAGAAAGTCTTGGGGAATCCACCAAATTATCAGAAGGCTCTCTCACATTTGACCTCAAAGAACATGAAAGTCATTAGACATTCAAAATAACTTTCATCATATTTCTGAAACCCATTTTCTTATGAATACCTGGTATCTACATCTCTAGTTGTAAAAAAAAAAAAAATAGTACAGAAATAAAAAGGATCGAAAATTATCCATGCCTTTGTTTTGCTAAAGTTTCTTTTCAACAAAGCATCTATCAAACCATAAAAAAGGTGTTAAAGTTTTATGTAAAACACACAAGTAGAAAAATCAGTACCACAGAGACATTACTGTTACTGACAATGGTAGAAAATGGCCCAAATATTGCCCAGATGACAGCTGGGTTGTGTCAAACGGGCACACTCTCAAGCACTGGTAATTCTAACATATGCAATGTACTCAATTATCAAGCCACCAGTTTCCATTATCTTCCAAGCCTCATGATGCAACTACAGTACATGCACCAGGACTCTAATGTCATTTGTTTGTTGAGAAAATGGTCCTTTAGTCTTTGTCACTAGTTGAGTTATCTTACATGCAGTAGAGCCTCAACACTGAGAATGAATAATTCGGTCTGCATGTTCAGTTTGTACCTTGTCATTATAGATGTCCAGTATAACAATAAAGGTACAGTATGTCACACACCCAGTAAAGGAGGTATTGTACTTCCGAAAGTGACAGACATATTTCAGCCTAAAAACATACAATTTTCTTATTTGTTCAATTACACATTTAAAGACAACACTAACTGAGTCTACTGGTATTTTAGAATTACTATGGGATTGTCTGACTTCAGGTTTTGGGCCAAGACAAAATTACCACTTTTACACATGCAGATTTGTTTTAGTTGAGGATTCAAAACATTTGCACATAACAGTATTCTTAAGAAACTTAAAAAATCAGTATACTGTATGCACGGAAAATCCTTGGCTTCACCTTTAATTCTAAAAAAACTTGTCACCAGAAGGAGAGGATCAGAAAAGGGATTAATACATGAGATGGTGAACTCTGTCAAAAGAGTTTATTTGAGAGAGCACACCAAATAAAATCGAAGGTTCGTGTTAACAATACTTCTGTACTTGTGTACAATCCTGTTATTTCAGTGTGAAAGGATGGCAGACTGACGTGAGAGACTTAATAAGTTTCACTGCCATAGCTTGAAAAAGACCCTCGGGATACACTGCCACTACTGAGTGATAAATGAGGTCCTGAATAATGGAAATTTGGGCTCCAATTATACTTATAAATGGGAAAAGACTCCCTTGGATAAACCATCTTAAAAAAATTAATGATACAAATTCCAACAGAATTATTCATGGAGAAAAACAAAGGGAAAAGAGAAATGTTAATCTATATCAATGCAAAACAAATGATTAGAAAGAAAGAGCCAAAAGGTCTCTGGAGACGGAGGGTCAGAAATGGCTGTGGCACTGATGAAGAGAGGTAAAGGTGAAGTGTGCTACACAGCACAAGCTGCATGCACACTATGGGCATTACCACTCAATGAAGCTTTAGTAATAACACAGTAATTATGGTGTTGATTTAAATCCATCTTTGGTGTTGATTTAAATCCATCTTTGTATTTTCATTAAAATCTTGGAGATTAATCTTGGCTTATGGCCAACTTTCCCATGGCCTTACAAATGACCTGATCATTAATTTCTGAATAATCTTACAGAAAATTAATAAACAGGGTAAGATGCAACTGTGTAGTCAAAGTGTTTGTATAATAATAAGGGATTTACCTAATTTCCTAGTAACTATGCATAATAAAAGAGCATCATCAATACTTCATCTTTAATATGCTAAGTTATGAATTTATCAATTGTAGGTACTTAAAGGGATAAAACTCATGAATAAATATCACTATATCTCTTGAAAAACTTCACACAAGAATGTTACATTTTAGATAAAAAAAAAAAAGCACATGATATATATTTTAAAATCTCTGGAAAGATGGTATTTTCAGTGCACGAGTACAGTAATCAAAATAATCTGAGACTACAGTATATTGGTCAAAATTATGTACAACCTTATGGAATGAGTAATGGTATTTGGTAAAGACAAGCCAAAATACTAAAAATAAATGAAGTACTAAGCAAATTTACAATAGAAAAAATTTCATAGCATACTTGAAATTCTATAATTAAATTTGACATGAGAACGATGAGTGGAAAACTTAGTCTTCACAAGTTTGTGTTATTTGTATTTTCTATCAGCAAGGTGCTGCAACCACCAATATTATTATAAAAAACTCTCATACAGATTAATACTATGGAGAAACCTAAATTTTTTAAAAACTTAAAACCTTTTAACCACTTTAAAGTTACTTTGGAAAATCTTTCAATGTGAGCCTGGTTCACAGCTTATGTGTACCTGATTATATATTCATGTAAATTCTCTTATACATTACTACTGCTCAAGAGCCAAAATGCAGGACTGCAACCAAAAGCTGCATAAAATTTTTCCAACACAATACAACAGTGGAGGTCACATAAAATCAGGTTACCAATATACAGCCTAAATACAAAAGTGAACGAAAGGCAATTAGTACTGTAAAGTGGACTCCAACTTGAGAAATTTAAACTATTTGTTGTGCCTTTCATGATGAAAAAAAAATGCATTTGGAGGCTAACCCAATCTTCAAGATTATTTACCAAATTTATGCTTCTTCTCTATAAAAGTTTTCAATGGAAAACATGAGTTCAGTTCCAAATATACCCTCAAGCAAATTAACAAGATGTTCCCTGATTCAACAACTACAGTTACTGTAAAGCATTTGTTCTGAAATTATTCTACGTACAAACAGGTTTATCCAAACAGTAGTTGTAATGATGTCAGCAAGAATTTCTATGCTTAAGTTAGCCTCAACTGAACTGAACATGCTTGTATTTCTGCTCATCAACCACTAACACCTCTAATAACTTCATGACCTGTAACCATGACCTAAAGAAATAAAAATGATATATATAAAAAGACATCTGCATTTCACAAAAACTACTTATACTAATGCACTACAATAATGTTCATATATGTACATACTGTAACAAATCTCTATGCTATACCATATGCTACAGGAGCTACTGATGTTCACATGACTACTGTTATATATTTTGGTAATGAAATGCAGAAAAACTGATTTCAACATGAAAACAAGGCAACAATACTGGACTTACACATCACTCACTGGTTTTCTCCTGCTTGATAAAATCCACTGCTACAAAACTGCTTTCATTTGCAGTGTCATAATTATTATGATCAATTTCCAATTCCTCAGTCTCTACTCCAGATAACTGATTCTTTTCTACTTTAATATTATCACAAGCAATTGGTACAGTATGTTCAGTCTCTTCTGATATCTTCTCTTTTTTTATCTGTAAATCTGACAACTCATTACTTTGTTCACAGGTCAAAGGATTAGTCTTCTCATCTTCCAACTGCCTGGCAGACTGAGACTCAATGGAATCTCCTATGGCACACTCACTATGATTTTGAAGAAAATGCTCTTTCATTTGCATTTCATCTGGGAATATTTCTTGACAGACACTACACTCAATTTCTGTTAAAATGCCAACAAACGGTATCTGATAGTTTGAGGAATGGTCCGTTTTCTTTTTTTCACACTTTCTGCACTTGGTCTTTTCTATAGTGTCACCAGGAGTTTTTGCAAATTTTTTTCCACAATCTTCACAAGTGATCAAATTATTTTTACCAATATGAACTCTTTTCTCATGTGCTGTAAGACTTCTTTTGTGAAAAAATTTCTTTCCACATTTAGCACATCCATACGGCTTCTCTCCAGGATGAGTCTTACTGTGAGTGAAAAATTCACATTTCCTAAAGAAGCTCTGCCCACACACTTTACATATTAGCTTTTTGTCTACAGAACGAACTTTTGTATGGGTTTGGAGCAATATTTTTCTGTGAAAAACTCTTCCACAGTCCTCACAAGGAAATGTTTCTCCTGGATTATCATGAATTTTGAGATGAATACTGAGACTGTGTAGTCGCTGGAAACTCCTACCACACACCTTACAATTATAATCTTTCCCACCCCTGTGGCTTCGTATATGACGTTTCAAACGATAGTTATTTGAAAAACTCTTGCCACAATGTTCACAAGAGAAATTCACCTCTCCTGTATGAATTTTGGAATGAGCCAGAAGTGAAGACTTCAGTGTAAATTCTTTGGCACAAATATCGCATGAAAATTTCTTTCCATTGGAATGGGTATAGAGATGGCTATTAAGGTGACTTTTCTGAACAAACTTCTTACCACACTCCTCACAAGAAAACTTCTTTTCTCCTGTGTGCATTCTTGTGTGATCACGGAGATGACACTTCTGCGCAAACTTCTTACTACATATTTCACACTCATATTTTTTGTCTCCTGTGTGAGTTTTGATATGCAAAAGCAGACTACTGTTATGTACATATGATTTTCCACAAAGTTCACAAGAATACTTTTTCTCCCCTGTGTGAGATCGACTATGAACGATCAATTCATGCTTTCGAGCAAAGTGCTTCCCACAATATTCACATTTAAACAGTTTCTCTCCAGTATGAACTAAGGTATGAGCAGTCAAATTCCACTTAAAGGTAAATTTTTTCCCACATTCATCACAGGAAAAATTCTTCTCACCTGAATGAGCTTTCAAGTGATTGTCAAGATAGCATTTTCTGGTAAATGTCTTTTTACATAGCTGGCATACATGCACTTTCTTGGCTTTAAAGTGACCTCTGACATGAAGTGTGAGATTACATTTTCGGTCATATAATTCCCCACAATATGGACAGGCAAATGACTTTTTGCCTATATGAAAGTTATCTGTATCAAAAGCATTTGTAAGATTTGGGTCTGCAGTTAAGCTTTCTGGAGGAAACACTAAATCACTACTCCCAACTGTCTCATCATTGAAAATTTCAATACCACTTTTTATGTTGTCATTATCCAAAAGTGTATCTACTTCAATACTACCTGAAGAGTTAGGAATCACACTTGTATTACTCACATTTGAACTTTCAAGGCCTCCACTGTTGAAAGTACTGCTTTCACATACAGTTTCTGAAGGATTGGAACAGCTTTCCACCTCCATTTTATGAAGTCTCAGAAGCTGTTTTAAGGCTCGATTCCAATACTTCCATATCCATTTACCTGTACATATGAAATAACATGATTATATATACTGTATTTACATTTACATATACTGTACTGTATATATTCTACATGCATATACTGTACTCTACAAATATCATATTGTATTGCTAAATTACATGAGGGTTAAGATTCAACTGGAGTCATGGATATAAAAATTCTGATTTCCATACATCTCTATTTATTTTCTTGCTCTCTTCCACTCAAGTTATAGGCATTATGCATGAACAAAACAACATGAATAAACTCTTAAAATATATACCACCTTAAAAAAGTGTAGGGTTGAAATACCTAAAACACTCAGTAAATTTCATATTCCCTAGCATGCAAACATCATCACACAAAGGCCTGAGAAGATATAGATTGCAGGGATAAGTTCCTTGACATAGTGCATAAGGTCAAAACCAGAAAAGAGATATAACCTACTATGAAAATATATTTATCATTTAGCACACACTATGTTTAAAAACTACAGTATTTTGCAAATATCTCCAAGCCATTTTATTAATTACATATTTCTTTTATAGTAATTTGTGTTTTGTTTTTGTAACATTTAGAGATTACTCAAGTGTCCCTATGTAGCATGCTGTAGATGGTATTAAAGGTTCTTTGCTGAAACCATCTGGCCAGTAATTTTTCATCCATTCCCTATGATCTTTTCTCAATCAGCTATCCATATGCTTCAAACTTTAAGTTCTTAAAAACAAATCCTTCACATGAGCTTAATGAGTCTCTCACAATATGAATTGGTGATCTTGTTTCATCAATGGCTGACTTACTGTATCAAAATTTGGCTATAAAGCCAAGCACTGGGGCTCAAACTCTGAAACATTTATCGGATGCCCATTCATGAGACAAATTCCCAGTGAGATTAGTACCTACCTAATTTGTGCTATATGCAAGGAACTCAGGAATTTTTTCACTCGACAGAGATGAAATCAATGATGGCAAAAATGGGCTAGAGAGGTGACATCCAATGATCTCAAGAGCCTTTAACATTCAGCTGTTTCCCCCAAAAACTCTGAGGAGGATGGAGGCCCATTATAGAAATTGTTCCTCTGAAGAGCTTCTTGCAGTTAACACCTTTCTAGATAGAGATAATGGTATCAGTTCATCACTCTACCCAAGAGGTTAACTTTTTAGCATCCATGGACTTAAAAGATGCACACTTTCAAGTCCCAATCCACAAGTCTTTGAGGATTTTCCTTTATTGGTAATACAGGGTTTTCCAATTCAAGTTCTTTTGTTTTGGGCTGAACACAGCCCCACATCTTCAGCTGTGTCGTTGATAAGTTGCTATTTGGGCTCACAGAAAAGGCATTTGGTTCAATAATTGGCTGATCAGAGCATCCCTCTTAGCAGAACCTTGGAGAAACCTCAGTTACTGTATCAATATGTGCCAATATTTGAGACTAAACATTATCATTAACAGATACAAATGTTCATGCTCTTAAAGACCTCATACTGCCTGCAAACTTATGGAAAAAGTTGCTAGGGCACCTGAACTCCACAGAGAAGCTAATTCTTCATGGCCTGTTCAAACTAAGATGATAGTACACCTTTTTTATATAATTCTGGCTTTTGCTTCCTGGAGGTCCTCATATGCCCAGCTCATAAATCCTTTCACTTTACCTCAACTGGCCCACTTACAACTAGGAGCCAGATTATTATTCCCTCTCAAAAAGCAACGGTTATTAATACTGTACACTATAACCAAATACACCTTAGTGCCAAATAAAAAATCATGAGCATTTAATTATTGCTGAAAGAGGAACAATTAGTCAAGAGCCATTTTAAAAATACAAGTGTACACCTAAGTCAGGAAAAGGTTATTACCCAACAAGAACAAGCACCCTCTAACAGCATGGAAAAGCTGAGAAAACAGAGAATTTTACAATATTCCTAAACCTTCCAGGGTTTAAACTAAAATACAGCGAAGTTTATATCAGCATATGGCATTACAGGATTAATGTTGAAAAGACTATATCATACAAGACACTCACCTTTCTTTCCGATTGATAAATTCCATTACTCACTCTTGATTCACTTCATTATATTACAGTATTAACATATGAATTTCATGTTACAGAATTAAATCACCCTTACCTGAAACTGAAGGCTTGCAGTCAAGTAGATTTATTGTTGGATTTACAGTAATTTGTTAACTTTCAACCTTAAATCTAACTACTGTATCTTCCTGACACCTAGGCCTTGTACTCTTTGATGCAGGAATCTAGTGCAGCTTAGAATACCCTGTAGGAAGAAAAATATCACAAATCTTTAAGTTATTTGTATTTTCATGGGTACACATACATTATACAAACCAGAGCCTTTTACATAGGTGTATTCCTCAATCAGTCATTGAGGGGAGAACCCTAACTGCTGTCATCAAGCACTTTTTCCTACATCATGAGGGACTACATGGTACGGTTTCCATACCTAGGCAAAATTAACATTTTAATCATTTATGATTTGTTCCCATGGGAATAAAAACCAATACCTTTTCTGTATGAGATTCTCTCCTTAGCTGGAGGGACAGTCTTTCAACTAACTGGCAAATTTAATTTCCCCCCTGGAGATGCCATGCTCTGGGTCACAATTATAGGCATGGGAGCAATTACTCTTTTTAAGGCTCCCATGCAGTCTGGCATTAGGATGCAAGACCGTTAGGGCCCTGAGCCAGAGTGAGATGTATCTGAATTCTCACTCTATGAAAACTTCAGAGAACTAAGTGCTGCTCTATGATGGGAAGCAAAGGGAGAGTGGAGGAAATCACACCTTATGAGGTGAGGTTCTAAGATAGGATACACAATGGTGAAGCCTACTTGCATCATGGCCTGTCCAGAGGAAAAACAGAAGGAAGAAAGAGTCAGTCACACCCATTTAATCTCCAGCTTTATGCAATCTGAGCACTTGTGACAAGGTTCTTTTTTGTTCCAAATGAGCTTGGAGACTACACAACCTCATGAGCAGCCACCACAGGTCCTTAGGAGAAGAGTCCCAGGATCTGTGGGCAACATCCCTAGGGTAAAATAGGGTAAGGGTAATCTGGTGCTGTCAGACTACTGCCCTTGTTGTCTTTGAACTGTAAAGTTCTATAAAACCCCTGGTTTCATGAGCTCTTTGTTCCAAACGAGCCTGGAGACTACACAACCTCGTGAGCAGCCACCACAGGTCCTTAGGAGAAGAGTCCCAGGATCTGTGGGCAACATTGCTAGGGTAAAATATGGTAAGGGTAATCTGGTACCATCAGACTACTGTCCTTGCTGCCTTTGAACTGTAAAGTTCTATAAAACCCCTGGTTTCATGAGCTCTTTCCAGGACTAGATGACAGTCCTTCTCACAGGATGAACTGTGTGTCCTCTTAATGACTTCATGAAACTACTTATAGAAAGAAAAGGTGTTTTTGACACCACCACCTAGTGCCAGCTGGTACTAAAGAGACCAAGACACTCTGGCCTAAAAGGTAAAGTTCTCAATAAAGAGAGCCTCACACTAGGCACAAAAGCATTTCATCTGGCTACCTACAAACAAATTCTGGAAGGGAAGGTACCAAGAGGCCCTCGAGTCTCTTGTCAGAAACTGATGGATTCTGAGTTTACCATAAACTCACAAATGAGAACAAGAGAAATCCTCAGCTCTCTGAGAGCCAGATAAGATTCAAAAGGCCAAGCAACTCATCAATACACTACTATGAGGCTAAGGCTAGCAGAACTAGTCTTGAGGGTGAGATCCAAATTGACAAACATTCAGCTGATCAGTTGGCATATCAGACTGATGGCAGGAAAGGTGTAGATACACAGATGTCCCAGGGGCTGCTGGAAGACATTTTTCATGGCAGGCTGGGGTCTGGAATGGAAGAGCAGAACATCAAGTGCTTCCTGTATGATCATGTGGTGAACTTCTTGAACACAAAGAGTTCACTAAAGTTTGGAAAGTTTTACCCCACACACGAAAGTAGGAACCAATCTGTTCCAACTAACTACCCCTGGTGGTTGAGCTGGTCCACAAAAATATTCCCTCCAATTATACTGTACAGTACATGGCTGACAGCTTGATGGTGTGACAAACTGACCACTCATGAATCTGCTTTCCCAACTGTCAAGAGGTGAAGGAAAATTGTACTTCTCTCTTTGTTGATGCAAGCCAATACAGTTGAGTTGTTGCTCATCAACACTATCGAATAACCCATCATATGATCTCCAAATGCTTGCTGGGCTGCTGGGCTACTGCACTGTTTGCATTTCCAAGATGTTGAAGTGCAAATGAGGCTTGTCCTCTGTCCACCCACCTAAGAAGGAGAAACCATTCATGCGACTACCCATCCCTCCTGCAATGCATCTGACAACAGAAGCATCCCTGGAGGTGGGGGGTTCAAGGCAATTCCCACAAGGTGGTTCCTGTACTTACTTCCCTTCTCAAGGGCACAAGCTGAGAAGGACAGTTACCCAAAGCTGACTATTACTACTTCAATTGCCACTGAAGCCAAAGCAAAAGGAGCTTGTAAAGAAAGAGATTCTCAAGACATAACAGGTGACTGAGGACTACCTACTAAAGCTGAGTTGGTTGTTTTTGTTGTAATACAAACTGTGCTGAAACCTCCCTGAGTCTGCAAGTCTCACAGATAGACTCTTGCTGCTGCTGCATCTATCAGCATGCTCAAGTACTTTGCCTGCTGCTTGAGTTTGAGCTCTGGCTTCTCCAAGTTTACCACAATACTCAGGTCACAACAAATTGTGACAAGGCAGCCTCTGTTCTGGAACAAATGTGCCTCTGAGGATACCAGAACTAGCCAACTGTCCAAGCACTCTAAAAAGAGGATACCTTGCAAATGGACCCAAGCTGACACAAGGGTGAACACTTGTATGAACACCTGGGGGTTAGTCACTAATCTGACACAAAGGTCTTTGACCTGGTAGAGTCTTGTTGCAGACAAAACGAGGTACTTCCTGGAGGACTGATGGATGGGCACATGGAAGTATACATCCTTCATTTTCTACAAAAGCTCAGAGTCACCCTCCCTCATAAAATCCAATGGATAAAGTGCTGTTTTCATCTTGAACTGAATCTATAGAACAAACACATTAAAAAATGACAGATCAATGGTCTCCTCCAACCACCAGTCACCTTCTCCACCATGGAAAGGGGTCATCTACAACTTCCAGTGCATTACTTTCCAATATCCCCTTCACCTCTGCCTACAGAGCCAGAATGTATGGAGATCCTAGAGAGTGAGTCAAGAATGTTACCAGGAAATGAGTTATGGGGGAAAAAAAATTTCAAATTTTCTTCCCTAAAATTGTGTAAAAATGATAATGTTAAATAAAATGTATGTATTACTAAGTTGCTCTACCACATTTTCCTATGGCATAACAGGCATCCCTCTACTTGTGACAGCTGGAGAGGGGGCTGTTATCCTCAGCATCCCCTCCTTCTTCTTTTTCTCACTGCCCTTCATAGATGGAGCCATAGAGAGAAAGAGGCTGAAAGGGCTAACATGGAATCCTGGCCTTTCCTATAGGAAGAAGTCTGGTTTCATGGGGAGGGGGGGTCAGGACAGTTTCCCCATCAGATCATGTATAGGGAGGTCATTTGTAAGTTCATAGACAAAAAAATATAGCATGAAGAGGAATAGTTTGTCAACAAGTAGAACTTCCTCTGGTGCGCCAACAGGGAGTAAATAAATGGCTTGATCTACTGGACAGCAGGAAACCTCCTGATCCAAAGATCAGATTGTTAACCTCATCTAGGACCCCACAAGTAAGCAGCAACCATAGCAGTCAGAACAAATGCCTGACATCCTGAGTGCCCTCTACACAGACTCTAGCAATGAGATCAGCTTAACAAAGGGGTAGTGTTGCTTCCCTGATATCATAGCTCACAATGAGCCAGATGATCTGTTCTAACTCTGCCTGGAGGTATTCTAAAGGATATGAAAACCAGGTCCTGATAGATTCCCCAAACATGAGTTGGAGTTTCTCCAGAAAAAATGTTAACAAACTAGCCTGCCCTGGTCAGTGCTCTAGGATCAGACACACGAACATTTGGACTGAATGGTTTTGACTGCTGAATAACAATTCCAGGCTGACCCGTAACCACTTGAAATTATGGTCCACACTCGCATCTCAAAAACTTTTGTATGGCAAACAAGTTGAGCTTGACTAATAATCACTTGAAATTGCATCCTCAATTCTAGACTCTCAAATGATCAGCTGAAACCAAACTAGTAAAAGCTGTGGATGAACACTCACAGGTGCTATCATGTGCATGAACACCAGAAGTCTCGGACAAAACAAGAACACCCCAAGTGTCAGCACAATCACATGCACACAGCAGTCCATGTTACTCAGCAGTATTGTAATGCAGTGATCTGTGAGTGAACTATCTATGCATGGTACAATCTTGCACACATATCAAGAATCTTGACAAACCAAGCACCACTCAAGGTTTTGCAAAATCATGTGCAGGCATATCAGCATGGTATCTAGAAATATCATACAGCACTGACCTGTAGCAAGTTAACCCTTAATGGACAGGCATCAGCATATGATGATCTATGACAGGTTTTGAGTGATGGACGGACTAACTCATATGAGTATTAATATTATGCGCCATATGACTTGGATGAATTTAGCAGGAAAGATGTTCATAGCATTCCAATGGTCCATAAATAACTTATGGCAACTGTAGTAGCTCAGAACAGGACAGAGAGGGATCAGTATGCCTTGAGACTTGATGGGGGAATGTATTGCCCCTCTCTACCCCTTCATGTCTTTGTATTTATTTGCTCATGAGTATACAGTGAACCCCAGTAGAGCTGGGATCGCCCCACACACCGTGAATAGGTCAAATCGAATGCTAAACCCCTCTAAAACTTAGAACTGCCCATTTTGATAGCTTAAACTAAGAAAAGCCTGTAAAAATGCTTATACCTGAGTATTTTAATAGTTTTATCAAAAAGTGCATTTATTCATGGAAATATATGAAATACAGTAATTAGTGAATATTTCTCAGTGAAAATACTAATGGGCTTAATTTTCTCCGAATGATGGCTAGATATGTTCCACAGAGAAACCAAGAATGTGTGAGTACGCTTAACCATGAGGACGCCAACATGTAGGGTGTTTACTGTACCCAGGGATTGCTGGTGGTTTTAGTTCTTATCTTTTATGATAGTATGTTAGCTATAATTGTAATTTTGCAAAGTAAAGTGCAAAGAAATATTAGAAAAAACATGTATACCTCACAAAAAGTTACTGCATCTCCCCATCTTGGTAAATCTTGTAAATATTTTACAAATATACTCAGAATTTGTTACTGATTTTAGTTCTTATCTGTTATGATATTGCGTAAGCTGTAATTAAAATTTTACAAAATACAATAAAATAAATTAGAAAAAACATGTATAACTTGATAAAATTTGCATTTTTTTATGAGTCTTGTAAGAGGCACCACACAGGGTTGTAAATAGTCACTTTCAACTTCCCATGGAAGATAGAGAACATTTTTTAGAATTTTTTTCTTACACCATATGCATTTGCATATCTTCCTCTTTCCATTGATGCATTTTTTCTTAAATTGGCCAACTTTAAAGTCTGCCTGGTTTTGGAGTGTGTTTAATGGTTCTAGGAAAATTCCCAGTTGGAAAAATTCCAGCCAGAAGATTGCCAGGCAGAAAATAGCCAGTGGGGTAAACAGCCATCGAGAAAATTGCCAGTGAGGAATACTGTACCTGTATTGCCATTGATAATTGAGCTCAGAAAATCTAACCTAAATGAACACAATTTCAATCTATAAAAAAAAAATTCATTCCTCTTTTCATAAAATTGCTCATTTGGACCAAAACTACCATTTCTCTTTCCATAAGTGCTTATTTTATTATTTGAAGGCCAACCTAAGTGACAAAACCTGATACAGGCAGTCCTCGGTTATCAACGGGGTTCTGCTCTGAGGGCGTGATGATAACCGAAAATCGCCACTAACTGAAAATCGGCGATTTTTGTACTTTTTTGGCAAATTTCGGGGCTTATCGGTGCCAAAAAGCACTGATTTCCGGTTGACAGTGCCTCTGTTAGGTATGTATTGGCGCCAATACCCAACTGTCAGCGCCAATAAGCAGAAATCAGCAATTTTTGGCGCCGAAAATTGCCCATTTTTGTCGCTAGACAAACTCCGTAAAACCGGATCGCTGTTAACAGAGCCAGCCGTTAACCGGGGACTGTCTGTAGTGCTTTAGAATAAATTAAAAAAACAGAATGGGGGTTTTATTAAATAAAAGCCTGAAGACTTAAAATGAAAAGTTTTATTCACCAACATTTCATATATAAAAAATAAATAAAAATAAAAGGCATGAGGTTTTGTTGACTGAAAGCATAAAAATGTCATTACAATATAATGAAACAAAATGGATATTTTACAAATAAGAACATTAAAATTTTTTTTTTATTAAATATGAATGGAGACTATAAGCAAAAGATCAAAGAAATTTGATTTTATCGTCACAGCTCAACAGTTCTTTTCAGTTTATCACTGATATTTTTGTACCTTTTTGGATTACGAATCTCACCTCCTCGTTCAGATTGTAGTATTTTGTTTGCACTAAAATTTCCTCCTTTTTCAAAAATGCAATACATTTCCAGATATTTGGATGACATGCAATATTTTTTTAAAAAGTACGGTTGAACTCTTCAATGCTGTTGTTGGTACGTGGCAAGCAAAACTCCACTCTTGAATGAATATTCCAAATAGGAATTGGAAATAACAGCATTGACCTTCCCCTATTGTTACCTCTTCCTCTCGCAGCACCAATGTACGTCAATTCAAAATAGGAAAGAAATTCTTCAGGAATATCTTCATCTTCTGGTAGTTCTTCAAGGCCTGTAACAACATCATGACTCGGGAGGAAAACCAAGGCAGAAAAACACTGTATCTTTAAACTAAATTCGTGGTATCTGTTTTTGAAACCAAGGTTCACAATCTTTCTATAGAGTGCCTCCTTGTGGGGGGTCTTGAATTTTTTATTATGTTGAACAGGTTTTCATAGGTCATTTCTGTTTTGTTAGCAAGAAGTGTAAAACGTGGAAAACTAGAGCTTTCAACCTGCACATGAAGTGTAAAATAGCTGATAGAACACATCAGGTGACATTTTGAACGTTCCATCTACAAGCAGTCCACAGTTACGGCGGGCTCGGTTAATGGTGATCTGGTTTTACAGCGCTTGTCTAGCAACGAAAATCGGCAATTTTCGGCACCGAAAATCGCCAATTTACACTTATTGGCATCGTTAATTGGATATTGGCGCCGATACATACCTAACAGAGGCGTCGATAACCAAAAATCGGCACTTTTCGGAGCCGATAAGCCCAAAAATCGCCGAAAAAGTGCCGGAGGACTGCCTGTATAGCCCAGTTTCTATATCTTCTTAAATCCTAAATGCCATCACTCGTGATAAACAATATTTGATTTTCGTCATTGGCTCCAGAATCATACTAGGAGAATCTCTCTCCAGAATAAAGATTTTGAAATTCGGGTGGAATTATGAATCCTGTCCTTTCAGAGGGAGTATGTATGGTGCCTGATGTTTGCTTTTTCCACTGTCAAACATTTCTACTTATATGTTGCACATTCCTTAGCTCAGAATGTGCACATTCATCTAAAGATGATAAACAATTTGCCACTAAAGAACGATTAGTTAGACTTGGAGTAAAAAACATGACATTTTTATGATAAAATAGTTTTATATATGCTTACCAAGTAATTACATAGCTATTGGTTCCTAACCTACGGCACCTTAAAAATTCAAAATTCGCATGGCGGCGCTTCTGTCGTTTCTGTGTAGGTGATAAGGCCCCACCCACTATCCGGGACTTAGGGAAACAACTTAGCAGAGAGCTCAATGCATTTCATGCTCTAATGTCCATGAGAGGGGAGGTGGGCGGGCTCCGATCATGTAATTACTTGGTAAATATATATAAAACTTTATTTTATTATAAAAATGACATTTTTATAATAAAATAAAATTTTATATACTTACCAAATAATTACATAGCTATAGTTTCTACTTTACACAGTGGCTCAAAATTAAAAAAGCGCAGTGGCGCTCTTTTGTTTTTGGTGTAGGTAGACTGCCTCACCCACTTTCAGGGAAGAATAGGTACAACACAGCTAAAGAGCTCAAATCGTTTATGCTCTATGTCCATAAGGGGGAGTTAGGGAGGGCTCTGATCATGTAATTATTTGGTAAGTACATATAAAACTTTATTTTATTATAAAAATGTCATTTTCATATAAGTAACTTATCAAATAATTACATAGCTGAATCCCACACTGAAAGGGGGTGGGATGAATGGACATACACTACCCAAAAAATCACTCAGATATGGAGAAGAATTTGAACAGAAAATTAGCTAGCATCATGAAATGCTTATTGTCATTTCACCTGGTGAGGGAGCAATGGCAGATGGGTACTGCCTCTGGTTGAAACTCCTCTCGACCTGTAGCAGTGTGGCACTAGAACCAAGAGTTGCCTCTACTTAAGTGGGTGCTATGCAACGTAGGAGTTTATCGCAGGTTGCTAAAGCTTACAATCCAAAAAAAGCACATAAATAAATATGTAAGTGTATATGCCCTTGCCCTGGGCGCAGTACAACGGAAAATTAACCAGATAAAATCTTAACCTACACCACCACAACATTTTAACCATAAAAAACAAAGATTGGTGACACTCACAACCCAGTGCTCACTAGACTTCCCAAGAAGTGCAACCATCCTTACTCAAGGAGAGTGGACAGAGGAAAAGAAGGCATTCTTCCTATCCTTCATTCCCCAATACCATGTCAGCTGCAAAGAACAGACCCACAATGCTGCAATTTTCACACACCGTTTCGATATCCCGTAGGTAGAACATAGCGAACACTGGCTTGCATCTCCAATATGTTGATTTCAAAATTGAAGAGACAGATTACATCTGAAGGCCAAAGACATAGCCACCACTCTTATTTTCATGTACCTTGACCTTACATAAGGGCAATATATCGTCCTGAATCCCCAAATGTGATTCTGAAATGACATTTTTATAATAAAATAAAGTTTTATATATACTTACCAAATAATTACATAGCTATAGTTTCTACTTTACGCAGCAGCTCAAAATTCGAAATTCGCAGTAGCACTCTTTTGTTTTGAGTGTAGGTATGTTGCCCTGCCCACTTTCGGGGAAGAATAGGTACAACTTAGCTAAGGAGCTCAATTCGTTTATGCTCTATGTCCATGAGAGGGGAGGAGGGCGGGCTCCGATCATGTAATTATTTGGTTAGTATATATAAAACTTTATTTTATTATAAAAATGTCATTTTTATATAAGTAACTTACCATATAATTACATAGCTGAATCCCACACTGAGTGGAGGTGGGATGAATGGACATATACTACCCAAACAAACTACTTGATATGGGGGGTAATTTGGGATAGCAAATTAGCTAGCATCTTGGAATGCTTGTTGAAACCTTACCTGGTGAGGGAGCAACAGCAGACAGGTACTGCCTCTGGTCGTGGCTCCTCTCGACCTGTAGTGGTGTGGCGGTAGAGCCAAGAGTCACCTCTACTGAGTGGGTGATTTGCAACGTAGGAGGTCAATCGCAGGTTGCCAAAGCTAATAAATCCAAATGGGTCACATAATGATATGTGGATTGCCCTTGCCCTGGGCGCAGTACAACAGAATAACAAAGACCAGATAAAATTAACCTACACCGCATTGACATTTGTTTTAGCCAAAACCATAAAAACCAATTGATGACACTTAAGATCAGTGTACACCAAACTTCCCAAGAAGTACGACTGCCCTTATTCAAGAAGAGTGGATAGAGGAAAAGGGAAGGCATTCCTCCTATCCTTCATCCCCCAATACCATGCCAGCTGCGAAGAACGGACCTAAAGTACTGCATTTTTCATACACCGTCTCAACGTCCCGCAGTTTAAAAACCAAAGACGTTGCAACAGCTCTTATTTCATGAGCCTTTACTTTGCACAAGGGTAGTAAATCGTCTTGAACTCCCGAATGTGCTTCCGAAATCACAGATCTTAAAAAGAATGATAGGGCATTCTTGGACAAAGGACGACTGGGATTTTTAACAGAACACCAAAGATTAGGGGCCGAACCTCTAAGGTTTTTGGTTCTCTCGAGGTATACTCTTAGAGCTCTTACTGGGCAGAGGACATTCTCTTGATTGTCTGGGCCTAGTACTTCTGAGAGGCTCTTGATAGAAAAGGAGCGAGGCCAAGGGTTAGCCGGATCCTCATTTTTGGCCAAAAATTCTAAAATTAACGAGTATACTGCATTGCCTTGTGAGAAGCCTATCCTTTTGTCAATGGCATGAAGTTCGCTGGCTCTTTTGGCTGTGGCAAGTGCCACCAAGAATAATGTCATCTTCGTAAGACTGTGAAGAGACGATGACTCTATCGGTTCAAACAATGGACCTGAAAGCCAGTTGAAGACCACGTCCAAGTTCCAAGCGACTCCTGCGGGTTTAGCTTGCTTACTGGTGTTGAAATGTTTAATTAAATCACTTATGTCTTGGTTGGAAGACAGGTCTAATCTTCTATGTTTAAATACTGAACTCAACATCGCTCTGTAACCCTTGATGGTCGATGTTGAGAATCCTTTCGCTGTTCTGAGGTATAAAAGAAAATCTGCGATTTGAGTTACAGAAGTTTTAGAAGAGGAAATTCTTTGTTCTTGGCACCACTTCCTAAAAACTGTCCATTTGGATAGGTAGACTGCAGAGGAAGATTGTCGTCTGCAGTTAGCAATAGCCTCTGCAGCCTTTCTTGAAAATCCTTTCGCTCTGACAAGTTCCCTGACAGTCTGAAGCCTGTCAGAGCGAGAGTGGATAATCCTTGATGGTAACGGAGGAAGTGTGGCTGTCTGAGAAGATTTCTCCTCTGAGGAAGCAGCCTTGGGAAGTCTGTCAAAAGGCTAAAAGATCGGGAAACCACTCTTTGTGGGGCCAAAAGGGAGCGACTAGTGTCATTGACACGTTGGCGTGAGAACTGAACTTCCTCAGCATTTCCCTCACCATGCTGAAGGGAGGGAAGGCGTAAAGGTCGAGATTCGACCAGTCCTGCAACATGGCATCTGTTGCCCATGCTTGTGGGTCCGGGTCCGGAAGACGATTGTTCCTCGACGTCGTGAACAGGTCTATCAACGGCTTTCCCCACAGTTTCCACAGGTCGGTGCATACCTGTGGATTGGTGACCATTCCGTCAGTAGGACCTGTCTTCTCGACTCAATTCGTCCACCAGGGCGTTCAATTTGCCGTGAATGATCGGTCACTAAATGAGTTTTCGTTGTTCCTTGCCCAAAAGAAGAAGCTCCTTAAAGCTTCGTTGAGTGTAAAAAGAATGGGTCCCTCCGTGGTTCTTGATGTACGCTTAGGGCGGTCATGCTGTCGAATGCACCGCTACTGTTTTGTAGTAGGTTATCGTTGCAAAATGTAGAAAGTGCAAGATGAATTGCTTTTAGTTCCTTCACGTTGATGGTGTTTCTCTCGGAAGGAGACCAAGTTCCTGATACTTCCATGTTGTTGAGAGGGCTCAACCCAGATCGAGCGCCGGAGAATAACGTTAGGTCAGGGTTACGTTGGAGCCAGAGACCTTCCTGCCGAAAATCTGTCTTTTGCCAACCACCATCTGGAGGTCCTCTTTTATCTGGGAGTGATGTTGAAACTGAACGAGTCCGGGAATGACTTCCTGTTCCATTGGCTTTGAGGTAGAATTGAAGTGCTCTTGAATGCAGCCTGCCCAATGGAACGAACTTCTCGATGGATGTAGAGAGTTCGAGAAGACTCATCCATTCGTTGGCTGAGCAGGAGTTGGGAGTCACGAAGTCCTGGACTTTCCTTCGACAAGAAAGTATTCTTTGTTGGGATGGAAAAGCCCGAAAACTCCGAGAGTCTATCACTATCCCCAAATAGAGAATAGACTGAGTGGGGACTAATTGCGACTTCTTGAAATTTATCAAAGTCCTAATTTGGGCGACGCATGGCGTTTTCCGTAAGTCCTCGTGCATTGATAATTCGAGGGGGAGCGTAGGGAGCCAGTCGTCCAGGTAAGAGAAATGTTTATCCCAGAAGATGAAGCCATTTAGTAATGGGCGCAATGCCAGTGAAAACTTGAGGGCCGTGGATAGTCCAAAGCAGAGTGCCAAACTGGAAGACTCTGTCCTGGAACACGAATCTTAGATACTTCCTGAGTCGGATGAATTGGAATATGGAAGTGCGCATCTTGCATGTCGATCGTGACCATCCAGTCTCCTGATGGATGGCTGACAAAACTGGACTGATTCGTCTCCATTCTGAATTTCGTTGTTTGAACAAGCGTAGTTCAAGGCACTGATGTCCAGGACAGGTCTCCATCCTCCCGATGATTTGGGAACCACGAAGAGACGGTTGTAAAATCCTGAGTTTACATTCCTACTATTTCCACTGCTCTCTTTTCCAGAAGGGTTGAAACTTCGAGATAGGGCTGAAAACTTCTCTGAGTCTACTGAGTAGGCTGCTAAGTTGATTGGAGGTTACTAATGGAGGTTTTCCTCGAAGGGGATTGTATAACCTTCTCTTAAAACCTTCAGCACCCACAGTTTGTTTCTCTTCTCCCCATGCTGGCCAGAAATGTGACAGTCTTGCTCCCACTGGGACACAGAGGACAGAAGTCGCATTTTCTAATGTTGGACTTGATGAATGGTTTTCTAGATGGTTTGGAGGTTCGAAGGTTGGTTCTCGGACGGGACAGTAGACAGCCTCTACCTCCTAGAAAGGGATGTTGTTGCAGGGGTGACGACGTCCTAGTAGTTGCAGTAGACGTTGTTCTTGCAAGAAAATTCGATCTCTTGGTGGATTGGGTAATGAGGTCTTGGGTTGACTTCTTCTGAAGATTGACGGAAATCCGATCTACGATGTCTTGCTGAAATAGGTTATCCTTGACTAAAGGAGCAAATAGAAGCGAGGAACATTCTGATGGAGTGACACCTTTAGCTGCAAACAAGCACCACAAATCTCGCTTCTTGAGTACTCCCGTTGTATAGACAGTAGCTAGCTCTACTGCTCCATCTCTAACAGCTCTATCTGCGCACCCCAAAACACCCAGCCAGTCCGATGCGAAGTTTTCTTGTAGTGAGCGCTTTGATCTTCTATTTTCTTAGTCAAGGCTCTATAGTCAGTCTAAGAAAACTAAAAATCTCAAATACTTTAAAAATATCTTTGAGAAGGTGGTCCAATTCAGGGATGAAAAAAGAATTCTGCTGAGGCGAAGGCCGAACGGCAGAGAGGCATCAATTATACTGGAGAAGTCTCACTTGAGAGGGCAGCACCTCCCAAGGTGGAGCTTCCCCGTTGCATAAGACAGATACTTCTGTCTTACTAAAGCGTGAAAAGGAGGTGAACAGAAAACTGCCTTCCTGACTTTCCTCTTCTCTGCAAGCCAGGCATCCATACGGCCCGAAAGCCAGAAGGCAGAAGACAACACCAGACGCGTAAGTCTGGTGGTACCCTGGAGGTTGATGCATGTCGAGGTAGGCTGAACCAGCGATAAAGGGCGACTGGGGGAGGAAAGGACTGACGGGTAGCAGACCAGGAAAAACCTGAGTAAACCGGTGTAATGAGAGGTGGGCTGTTCCTCTTCTACAGGTTCTTGGTGGACAAAACAGGGAGATCCTGGAGATTCTCGGAGTCCTGTGCGGTGTCCTGTACCGCTGGAGTTGGTTTCTCAAGAAGACTCAACACTTTGTCAAGCCGAGTTGAGGCGGGCGCCAAAAAGAAGGTCTATAGGGACTGAAGGAAATTCTTGATGAGAGGTCACGACCACATTAGAAGAGGGGTTGATTGAAGATGCGCCACCCGCGACTGGGCGCATGGATGATATGCGCCCACCCGCTGTAGAAGCAGACAGAGACTCCTTTGAAGCAAATGCCCTGTCCGTGGATGCTTGGTTCGCCAATAATGGGCGCTCTGAAGACTGCCGTTCCCGCTCCGAGTGGTCCAACACGGGCTCTTCCGTCTTGGAAGCTGGGTGTTCCCGAACAGGTAAGGCTAGAGCAGTGCACTCAGGTGATGGGCGCTCAGACGAAGGTGTGCACTCATACGATGATGGGCGCTCGGATCTTGGGCGCTCGGATCTTGGGCACTCGGACATTGGGCGCTCGAACTTTGGGCGCTCTGAAGGTGAAAGGTCGGATCCTGAACCATCTGTGAACTGGCGTTTACGAACATTGCCTGGGCGTTTTCTTGCACGAGAAAGAGAGTGAGAATCTCTTGTCGGTGACACCCAGAAACTACAAGACGGGAGAGGGCTATGACCTCTCTCAACTGCTCGCTTATGAGGCGGGGGAGAATCGGAGTCCATAGAAGGGCCTAGCCTTTTCAGTGGTCTAGATACAAGCTGAGAAACGGTCACGCGTCTCTTAGATGTGGGGCGAAGTCTGATCCACTGAAGAAAGAGTGTGAGTATCTAATCTAATACCTTCCAACGGTATTCGTCCGCGGCCTGGGATCGGTGGACAACGGGTTCGGATGAGGCAACAACTGCTCATGGGCAAACCCCACCGACCTCCCTTGGACTGTTAGTTTGCTTCCTCCCATGTTTGCAAGGGGAGTTTAGCAGGGACCTTGGTCTAGGAGCATCGGTGGGACGAACAGCCGCCCCCTCCACTGACACATCACTTGACACAACACTATTAAATTTGTCCATTAGGACCTTCACAGAATTCCCAATTTGGGACACCGTATTTACAAGTAAATTAAATTTCTGGTCTACCCGTGCTTCTAAGCTGGCAATGGCATTGGGTTCAGCAGAATAAGAATTAGGTACAGGAGTGAAGGGAAAAGCTGGAGGGCTGGAAATGGGAGAAAAGGCTGTCACAGGCGTCGAAGGGATAGGTAAATCATCAATATTTTCCCTTGAAGAATGGCCCATACTAGCAGAAGCCTTTGCTTCGGCCCTAGCTGTGGCTTTCCTAATTCTGTCCCTTTTCAATTTGTCTAAATGAGACTGTAAAGTTTTCCATTTACCCTGATCCCAGTCTTTACATTCGTCACAAGTCAATTCAGGAGAACAAATTTGTTTCCCTACAAGTACAACAAATTGTATGTTGGTTGTATTTTACTGACGACGGAGTCTAGTTTGCAGCCTTTGCTGTAGTACCTACAGCTGGATAAACTAGAGTCAGACATAATGGTCAAGAATTCCAAATGAATATGTACCAATCAAATTATCCAAAAAACTAGCTAAGCTAATAGCTGCGCTACCAACAAAAGAGTATTTCACCAGAGACGATCTCCGACATTCGGTGAAAACGAAAACAAGAGCTGCTAATAACTGGTGTTCAGTCATTAACCGGCAGAAACAAATTGAGCTCCTTAGCTAAGTTGTACCTATTCTTCCCCGAAAGTGGGCGGGGCAACATACCTACACTCAAAACAAAAGAGCGCTACCGCGAATTTTGAATTTTGAGCTGCCGCATAAAGTAGAAACTATAGCTATGTAATTATTTGGTAAGTTACTTATATAAAAATGTATTATTTTTATTTTTGTACAAGCATAAATATGATATAAAGGTAATTACAGCACCTACAATTAGTGTACTTTTACAAGATGTGATACCCATTCGCAAAGTTTCTGCACTTTTCAAAGATGATATCCCTGCAGAAAGTGTTTGTTTAATTTTTGAATTACATTTGTAAGTTTTCATACTTTTAAGTGTAAAATTGACATGGAAAATTTGTATTATTTATATTTTTGTACATAAATTTGATACAAAGGCAGTACAGTTACTGTATTACCCCCATTCGCAGTTACTGTATTACCCCCATTCGCAGAGTCTTTGTCACTAGGACCACATATGACCTCGAGATGAGGTTGTTCAGTCGCTCTGGTTTGATAAAATGAATTCGTTAACGTACTAAAACATGTCAGAGACATTAGTGTTGTTCTGTGAAAATTACTTTGTTAACCTTGGAGAAAAGTGCTGGTGCCATCTGTATTACATATAATTACAGCACATCTTTTACAAGATGTGATACAAATTCGGTGAGTTACTGCAATTTTCAAATATGTGATACCCCTGCAGAAGTGTTTCTTTAATTTTTGAAGCATTTTATAAGTTTTCATGCTTTTAAGAGTAAAATCGATATGGAAAATTTGTATTACAGTCCAACTTTTTAATATGCATATGTAATTCTCTCTCTCTCTCTCTCTCTCTCTCTCTCTCTCTCTCTCTCTCTCTCTCTCTCTCTCTCTCTCTCATAGTTAGCGCTCACACATATTTTTACAACTTATTATTTCTCTGTACGTCTTTACCTGTACATTACATAATTTTGAATTGATTGAATTTTATCTTTACCCTCTAAGAGCATTACGTATGTTTATTTTTCTGAATTGTGTACCTTCGTTATGACTGTGACTTATGAAGTTTACCTAGTGATGCAAAAAAAAGTCTTTTATTCCGTGAGTGAAAAAGAAAATGGCATCCCATGAATTAGGGGCAACATTAGTACTGTATACCTATGTACCTACTGTAAATGTGCTAGTGTGGCAAATACAGTACCCATTATGATACTGTACTATATTTTTATGTCAACCATTTATTCTTTTTTAAGGGTAATGTATTAAGCTAACTTTTAAATGAAACTGCAGTAACTTTAATTTCATTTAAAAGTTAGTTGAATACTTCGGAAGCATGATTAGGGTCATATTTAGTGTTTAAACTCTAGAAATAAGCATTTATAATATTTTTACTGACCGTACCAAACTTATGTGAATCCTTGCCTTGTGCAAGGGGTGTTGGAACCCAACCTCGCGTAAGTTCAAGGTATTACTGTACTAGACAGCAAACCTTAAAAGCCTGCTGCTGTTTCATCTAGGGAGAGCTGGGCATGTGCACATGGGTCAACTGGTTACCTATACTCACAAGCTGGAGGAAGGAGCTAAAAAGATTTAGCAGTATCAGGGGCAATGTAATTCCCTTTAAAGAAACCAGCAAGCATCTTTTGGCCTTCCTCCACTGCTGCCAAATCTTTACATTGTGATGGAGACCACCTAGCATACTCCCAGAGCTAATGCAGAGCAACCAAACTGGTTACAATAACATCAAAGACACAGAGAAGCCAAACACTTGCTAACGTCATTCACACCTTTCACTGTTCACTTTTCTTGTCATAATCCATATGAAACAAAAATCGCAAACACCATACATACAATAATAATAAAGACAATAAAAGTGATTAATAACTTCAGATGAATGGGGGATTCCTCCACTCACCCTCCTACCACTAGTTAACTACTTGTACCTTGTTAACAAGTTTAAAAGACTAACTGAGGGGTGCTCCTATAAACAAGGCAATGGTCTGGTATATAGTTCTGTAGGAACAAATATAATGAAATAACAAAAATATCAAAATTAACAAACGATTCCAAAACATTAAAAAAGTCTTATAACAGCACATATCAAGGATTGTAAAGCCAAATCTTTAATAATTTAGGAACATTTGGCAATGAAAATAAGTACTGGATTGTCAACCTAGATTAATGTTCAGAAGAACAACTACACATTCATCTGTAAAAGATTTTATAACTGCAATATCACAGCACAGCAAAGAAGTGGGATAGGGGAGGGATTATGTACACTACCTATAGGGGATTTATGACTTGGACCATCAATGGATGGTCTCTTTGTTTGTCAACTTTTCAGAGCTGCTTTATTCCTCATGCCGTTGGACTGTGGAACAGTCTCCCTGAGGATGTCGTGCAACTGAAACTTCAAAAGTTGAAGCAAAGATGAATGCATTACTACCCTACTTCTATTCTCCTTGCATTTTAATACATTTTTATCTATTAATATTATATATTAATTTATTGTTTCTTTTTAATAAGTGAGATCTCTTTCTGTACTTCCCTTTACCTTCTCTTCTTCCTAATGAAGACCATATTCTTTGGAAGCTTGAATTTCAAGTCAATTGCCCCTGTGGGCTTTTTCCATATGAATACGGTTCATCTTCTGAATAATAATTTTATTATAATAATAATAATAATAATAATAATAATAATAATAATAATAATAATAATAATAATAATAATAACAATAACAACAACAACAACAACAACAACAACAACAATAATAATAATAATAATAATAATAATAATAATAATTTAGTAAGGGATCAATACACTACCTTCTAGGAGAGCACAGACAATGCTGTTTCCATTGCTATTATTTGTTTGGTTAAATTACAAAATGACATAACTGTTAACTTTAACAGAAATTTGATTTTAATCAATACATGGTTTACTCTGATCAGATCTTCCTCTGTGTTCCCACTTCAAGATTCACTTTGTATAGGTAACATTACTGTATACAATTCTTAATTTTGAATATTTCATGATACAGTACTAGGTGTTATGTTTGACCCAAAACTTTCATTTTGAAAGAACATAGGAAATATCTTATATCTATTAATACCGACTGAAAACTTGGTGTTGTTCACAAGACTCTACGTCTACACAAATGATGGTATTGTGCTAGATGCTTTAGACCCTTTGTTCTATAATCACTGGAGTGTTCTCATGCCTGGATATCTGCAGACTACCCAGGATCTTTATCTTTAAGACAGGATTGTTCAATGATGGCCATTATGATTAACCCTTAAACGCCGAGCCTCTATTTACAAAAGTGACTGCCGTATGCCAGCGGGGTTTGAGAGTTAGCGCCGAAGCGGAAAAAAAGTTTTTTTCAAAAAATCACAGCACGCTTAGGTTCTAAGATTAAGAGTTCACTTTTGGCTCCTTTTTTTGTCATTGCCTTAAGTTTAGTATGCAACCATCAGAAATTAAAAAAAATATCATTATCATATATAAATATTGGAATATATGACAGAACAAAAAAAAATTTCATATATAATTGTATACAAATCGCGCTGTGAGCAAAACGGTTAAAGCTAATGAGTTATTTTTTTTGTTGTATTGTACACTAAATTGTGATGATTTTGGTATATACAAATTGTAAAACGATCAAAGCAACACAGAGAAAATATTATCACAAAATGATGCATGAATTCGTAACGAGCAGATGTAAAAAAAAGTTTTTTAAAAAATTCACCATAAATCGAAATATTGTGCTAGAGACTTCCCGTTTGTTGCAAAATGAAGGTATTTGATTGAATATTACTAGACTGTAAGTGTTTTAGCTTACAATTGCAGTTTTCGACCATTTCGGTCGAGTTAAAGTTGACCGAAGGTCGAATTTTTTCTATTTATCGTGATTTATATGAAAATATGTCAAAATTGATAAAAGCTACAACCATGAGTTATTTTTTGTTGTATTCTACATGAAATTGCGCACATTTTCATGTATAACACTTTACGTAATGCCTAATAGAAAACGGTGCGAAAATTACGACAAGGTGACTAAAGAAATTCTGAGATTTTCAGCAGAGTTAGCGTGAGCGGAGATAAGGAAAAAGTTTTTTTCAAAAATTCACCATAAATCGAAATACTGTGCTAGAGACTTCCCGTTTGTTGCAAAATGAAGGTAAATAATTGAGTGTTACTAGAATGTAAGACTTTTAGCTTACAATTGCACTTTTCGACCTTTTCGGTCGAGTCAAAATTGACCGTAGGTTTAAATTTTGGCACCTATCGTGATTTATATGAAAATATTTCAAAACTGATAAAAGCTACAACCATGAGTTATTTTTTGTTGTATTCTACATGACATTGCACACATTTTCATATATAAAACTTTATGTAACAGCTTATGGAAAACTGTGCAAAAATTACGACAGTGACTAAAGAATTTCTGAGATTGTAAGAGCCTGACGTCGTCTCTTCCAAACACGTGTGTTCGTCGTCCTTCGGAGTGGCGAGACGTTTGACGTCTCCACAAACAGAAACATACACACAGTTTGATACAGAAGATTCGTTGGAACATTATGAGTACACGATTAGAATGCTTGCATGGCAATGCAAGTAGTGGTGATTGTACATATATCAAGACAACAATGGTTAGGGAGAAACAGACGGAAATATTGTATGGTTGAAATCGCGTTCCTTTAGAGAAAGAAAATGAGATGCTCTTGTTGTCTTGTCCACTCCGATGGATGACGAACACACGAACACACACGTGTTTGGAAGAGACGGCGTCAGGCTCTTACAAGATTTTCAGCAGAGTTAGAGTGGACGTAAGGAAAAGGTTTTTTCAAAAATTCACCATAAATCGAAATATTGTGCTAGAGACTTCTCGTTTGTTGCAAAATGACGGTAAATAATTGAATATTACTAGAATGTAAGAGGTTTAGCTTACAATTGCACTTTTTTACCATTTTGGTCGAGTCAAAATTGACCGAAGGTTGAAATTTTGGCACTTATCGAGATTTATATGAAAATATGTCAAAATTGATAAAAGCTACAACCATGAGTTATTTTTTGTTGTATTCTACATGAAATTGTGCACATTTTCATATATAAAACTTTATGTAACTGCTAATAGAAAACAGTGCAAAAATTATGACAAAGTGACTAAAGAATTTCTGAGATTTTCAGCAGAGTTAGCGCGGACGTAAGGAAAACGTTTTTTTCAAAAATTCACCATAAATCGAAATATTGTGCTAGAGACTTCTCGTTTGTTGCAAAATGAAGGTAAATGATTGAATATTACTAGAATGTAAGAGTTTTAGCTTACAATTGCATTTTTCGACCATTTCGGTCGAGTCAAAGTTGACCGAAGGTTGAAATTTTGGCACTTATCGTGATTTATATGAAAATATGTCAAAATTGATAAAAGCTACAACCATGAGTTATTTTTGTTGTATTCTACATGAAATTGCGCACATTTTCATATATAAAACTTTATGTAAAGGCTAATAGAAAATGGTGCAAAAATTACAACAAAGTGACTAAAGAATTTCTGAGATTTTCAGCAGAGTTAGCTGATGCTTTCTTTTTGGGATAAGAAAGAAATTCGCGCATAGCTGGGTCACGCTTGTAAACAAAACAACAGCGTGATCCGTGAACTCCCAGCATCCCTCACATGGGCGATTTAAAATTTTTCGCAAACGAGGCCTATAAGTATTTTTCGCGAATATTTAAAAAACTTTTTGTAGTCGACATATTTTACGTCCACTTGGCACCCGACAGACAATTTTTGTCGACGTAAAATACGTCCAGTCGGCGTTTAAGGGTTAAGAGGTATGTACCTAGCCATCATCTATAAACCACTGTAGTAAGGAATTCCATTTGCAACCTTAATGAATGCACCCTGAGAGCAAGTGTGTGATACTTGCTTTGAATGACCTTACCCACTACTAGTCTTTTGTTTCTTCCACTGCTAGTTGTGGAAAGCACTTAGTGGCAGTATTAATACTAATGCTAATACTCATTAGCCTAGCTTAAAAGACAGTAAAGCTACCTTGACGTAGCATACACCAATGTCTTGGTATTCCTACCTTTCATTGCTAGCCTATGTATGACTGACTACCAATTAATTTTAATTTCTCTGTTATTACTCATTTGTCATTTTCTTCTCTTTGTTTATTCAGTCTAAATAATAATCTCAATATAATAAAACATGTGTGTTCTTTATTCAGTTCTTTTTGTCTTCATCCATTGTTGAAGCTGTCAAATGTCCCTTACTTGAAAAGTTTACCAACAAAGCATTATCACTGTAATTTATCCATAATGATAATGATATAAATCTAGCTTACAAAAGTTTACTTAGCCTACATAACAATTAGTAATTTTTTAAAAATCATTGCATATTTTCTTTTAATACAAGAGCTACTGAAAAACCCTTAGTCATTTCAGAGATCAGCTGTGGGCTACTTGAAAAATTTAACTCCTGACCTTTCCTTTTGGTCTACAGGCTAATTCTTCTGTCCAATAGTAGGCTACTAAAATACACAACACAGTTGGCTTAACTACAGTACAATAAAAAGTATGGTCGCTACAGTGTTTAGGACTGGTCTATTATCCTTTGAAGGTCCGGCTAGAGTAAGCTAGCCTAACGAGACAAGACTACGCTATTCTAATAACAGATTAGTTTAGAGCCAATTCAAATAGATTACCCAAAGCTATCGGTACAACCCTTCATTCAACAATTGGCTATTAACTTACACTACAATATGGTAAGACAGGCTGCACCTAAAAATATCAGAATCTACTTTTTGGACCTGAGTAGCCTACAGCTCAGCCCATTATACTATGACTGTATCCAGATATTAAATTGCTTAAGCTAGATCAGCATAAACCATTAACCTAGGTGGAATACACTTGATAGCGGACAAATGAAGGCTACACAGCTATTTTTTTCAAATCCTAAGAAAATATTGAGACTCAGAAAATCTTAAACAAAAGAACAAATGACTCTTCGGTTTTCCTTACTTGCAGCTTATACGAAATTGCGAGATTTTGACAGCTGAAGTGAAAACGTCTACAACGACTCCAATGAATGTCAATATACAACGCCCAAAGAAAGTTGCTTATTGGTGGAAGAGAGATGATTCTTATATTTTTGTTTATATGGAAATTTAAATTACTTATTAGTACACTATAAACTAAATTATTATAATCATTTTAATTATTTGTATTTTATATTATTACATTATACTATTATACCTTGTTATGTCTTTTCTAAAAATGTATTTTATGAGAGTTACTACTAAAAGTAGATACTACCTTTCACAAAGCTGTTTATACACCGCTGAATAGATATGATTTTATATAGATGTGGACAATAAGAGATATTTATGGAGTGCTAAGAGAAGACATGCCAGCGTTAACGTAGAAATTCTTGGATCATGTAACTAATTGCTCATAGGTATTTAAGGAATACCTATGACATTTTGGATAATTTTCAGATTTTGATGACTGACTCAAGAGTCTGGAGAATACTACACTGCATTCTCAAGAGGGCCTATTATTGTTAGCAGAGTTCATTCACATCATCCCTATTTTTGGAGTAATTTCAATCTTTCTTTGATTTGTGAAGCCTAACAATATCCCTCATTCTTGTTTTTAATAATTTGTTTATTTGATAAACCATTTTCCCCCACTATTTTTCACCACATGGGTGGTTAAGTTATATTTTCTTGTGTCATGGTCATTCTTTTCCATGTTTCCTTCATCTCCCCCACTTTCTCAAGTACAGCATTGCTTACAGCTTGAGCTGTCCGTTTCCATATCCTCATCCTTCTGCAAACAAGTCCAAATTGATTTTGCCTAGTTATTCATCCACACAGAATAACGCTTTATATTTGTTATCATAGCCTTCCTCACCTTTTCATTGCCCTTTCCAGCTAGCATGCCTGTCACACATCCAGATTTCGTCGGAAATCTTCTGACTTACTCAGGGGTCAAGGGTGCATTTCCCCAAAGTTTAACTCTTGAACATCACATTAGCCTCTTGGTGTCCTGATTAAAGTCTTCGACTTCTAGAATAAGTTGACCTCATACCAGAGAGGAGCTATATCCTTGCTGATAATAACAAAATGGACTTCAGTTATTGGTCAAAGGAAAGAGCATTATTTTAAAGTGGGTAGTTATACAGCCCATGACACATTTATGGGAACCTGATTTTACAATAAATCATTCTTGTGAGAGAAACGAAATAATGGTGCAAGTAAATTTTTTCTTATCTTCCCAGGAAAAGAATAATAAAGGGAAGCGAAAGGAGTGTCTAAAAAAAGGGTGAAACCTAACTTTAAAGCAATCAATCTGACCATTTCTTATCAATGAAGTCAGGTTTTTTGGGACCCAGGGATACTAAAAATTATTAAGTGAAAACCCATAATTTCTTGGTAGACAGAAAAAATGTCCATTAAATGGAACAAAAAGAGGACTGCTGATTTCTGTAGAAAAAAAAAGCTGCACTGATGTGAAAGAAACTTTTCCTTTAGTTTAACAGAATGGTGGTGGAAAAAGTGCCGGTAAAAGAGGGAAATCAAGCTGCCATATAGTATGACGAAAGACGAGTTAAATAAGACAATAACTACTTCATTGTGAATATATTCTAAGAATATTTAGATATAGAAGCTCATGGAAATGAGATTATCCCAGGAATACCACATATTTCGACTGATACTACATCTCAGATCACTGGCGAATGTATTTGACACCAATCCAGGCTTAATGGAGTATCAGCCAAAATATTTATATGCCCTCATACCAAGAGAACGCTTTTAGATGACAGCAAGGAGACATTTCAGCCTGATGTAGCCTTTATATAAGAAATGACGAATTGTCACATATCAATAGTTGTTACGTCCTCATAAATAGCTTCCGTTTACGTAAAGGAATTGTGCGATTAGGGATAAAAAAAAAACTCCATTGTCTAAAACACCATGAATTAATTTCTAGCGACGTTACATATGCAATAAACAGCAACAAAAACAATAATAATAACTGTGAATGCACCTGAGTTGGTTCTCATTATTCCAAAATTTTGGCAAGTAGTTATTGGTTCGAGAAAATCATGACGGTTATGTAATGCAACTGATATATAACATATATACTGATATATAACATATATATCGTTAATGTTACGCTACTAACAAAATGATAGTCTTGGTAATGCTTCAAGAAAATTAAATAAAATTAAAATGTGATAGGATGGATTTTTGTCCGGCCTCCTACGTGACTGAAATCCTGGATATGCCCTTTTGAATAATAATAATAATAATAATAATAATAATAATAATAATATATTTCTACTTAGGAAGATGAATAGTAATGTCTTTAGACAGAAGTTAATGCTAGGAAACATCATACATTAATTATTGAGGAACGTGTAATATAGATAAAGTCATTGGAAATACAACAACAACAACAATAATAATAATAATAATAATAATAATAATAATAATAATAATAATAATAATAATAATAATATTGTTAATAAAACCACTCTAGATTTTGGGCAAGTGTTAACACGCTGTAGTTCTTCCTATGAACAAAAATATAATGTTCAGACATCCTGGATTACTCGTTGCTTAGGGGAATGAGAATGGCGGGAGTAACTGATATTCTGTTTCTGTCTGTGCTGGCAATTTCATCCATCACCTCCAAGGCCAACCCTCTTTAAGAAAAGATTATCATCATGATAAACATTATATTTGTCTTTATATAACATTTCTTATTTTCATGTTATACACTGGCAAATGGGCTAATGGGAATATTCTATTGTTATCAATGTCCAGACTCCATACTAGCACTTTAGATATCGTGAAGTCTCTTGAAGTATTCATGCACATAAAACAGATTTTATTAACTTTTTCATAATAAAAATTCAAGAGGTTTATAAGTTTATAGATATTTTATTTAAGGCTGATTTACAAAGGTTTTTATGTACTTCTGACAAATGGAAGATACTGTTTGCAACCGAACAAAGGGTAAACAGACGCTCACTCAGTGTCAATTGTAAATCCTTCTGGACTGTCGGTTTCATGAAAACCTTTAAGTTGTTCTTAAAATTGTGATGTGAAGTGTACATAGTGACTAGGGTACAAATAATCGGCGTCCATTTACTGTGTTATATAGTTGTGTGCTGCGTATTAGACATTTTTAATCGTCGTAGGTAAATTGTCATCACAAGGGATCCACTTGAGGAACACCATACCGTTTCACAATGAGAGGACAATCATGCATAGGCCTAGGTGAGTTTTTCCAACATTTGGGAATTTATTTAAGTTTTAGTACTGTTAATATACAGAACTTTTAATGAATTATTGCACCACACAACGCTGGCATTTGACTGGTTATAGATGGGATTTTTTTTTTCAATCTTTGACTGGGTAGTAGGCTATAAGAAGTATCCTCACGGCCGATTCACTTTTCTCCTTGTTCGTAGGCGATAAGAAGTATCCTCACGGCCGATTCACTCTTCTCCTTGTTCATACGGGAATACAAACCATTGACGTTTTTCTCTTTTGTTCTTGTGTCTCGCCATTATGTAGGGCTCCAGATTGGAATTTTTTCGGTGCATTGTCAGTAAGGATGACAAATGTATTTGAAACTTCATTTTATAATTTTCATCAAGAAATGTGAATACTGTAGGCTCTGTGGACAATGTGGAAACCTGAGTGGGTCTTTGTTCATTTTTTAGTCATGTTTCCACAGGTACAGACATTGAACTCTTGTTCCTGAGGTTATGTTTGGCCCATTTGAATATTATTTTGTTATTTTTTCAATATTTCTGATTCATTTCAGTAACACTAGTTTAAAGGTACTGGAATCGTAGAATTATGGAGGACTACAATGAGAAAGCTGGTTTTTTTGTGTGAAGGGAAAAGAAAAAATAGTGAATAGACCTAGAGTGATTTATTCTAACATCATGATGATCATTCTGCAAGTTGTGATTCTGAATAAGGCAAAGTTTATTGAACGCTTTTAAAATAACACCACACAGTAGATAAGTAAGGACTTGCCGACCTGGGTTATGTTAGAGGGAGATCTAGGGTGGGGAAGGCCCAAGCCAGGTAAGGACCCGGTGTTGTAGCTTTAGTGTGGCAAGGTTACGTTGCAACCCTCATAGGCTAATTTTAATTTACCATGCCAGAGCTTAGATTAAGCAGGACCGTGTCCCCCTGCCGGGTTAAGGGCCTGGTACCCTATGGCGAAGCCCTTCCACCTCCCCCCACCTCAGCAAGTTTAGGTTAAGCACATCCTTGTATTTCACACATTTTGTGTTTTCCCTTACCTAAAACTCCACTTTATCACTTTACTTCCCCACAACTTAAAGAAATAAAGGGGTGGGGTCAAGTATCTTTGAAAATTTCTAACTTGCTGCCAAAATGAACATCAGAAACATTCAGAGCACACATGACAACAGGAAAATCATGTTTTCAACCCCTGCATGTGATTATAGTTTCAAGTAAAAATTTACCCTGAGTACAGGATGAAATTGACTGTTGAAACTTAGAAATGTGGTAGTTGAGTAATGAAAATGGTGAGTGAGGCAATCCTCCACTCTCTTACCATCACCAACCTATTTTCCCTCTGCCGTGGCTGAGTTAAGACATTTTACAGCACTGTGATTGACCATCAGGCCTAAAGATGTTCGTTGTTACTTTAAAGGGGATTATACTGCCTTTCTTACTGCTGAATCTTTTTGGCTCCTTCTGGACACACACACACTCTCTCTCTCTCTCTCTCTCTCTCTCTCTCTCTCTCTCTCTCTCTCTCTCTCTCTCTCTCTCTCTCTCTCGTTACACTTGTGAAAGTAGGCAACCAGCCATGCTTTCCAACAGTGAGACCAGGATGCTTGTGCATGTTCTTGAGTACAGGCTGTACTCTTCTTGGTACTGCTTCCTGAAGAGAATATAACCCATGGATGGAGTAAGGTGACAGGGGAATAAAAGCAAGAGCATATCATCTTAATGCTCCTTGTTTTTGAGCTCTTCCTACTTTTGGCAAATGCCATTCTTCTTTTTTAGGGTTGGCAATGGCATTCGCTCACCTTTGAATGGAAGTTCTGATGTAGGTAGGGTTGATACAGGGTTCCCTGGGCAAGCTTGTGAACCAGTGTATCTCTGTGTGTTTTCAAAATACAGTACAAGGATTAACCCGGACTCTTCTGTTCATACATCTGCAGAGAAGTATCATGAAGCCTCCTGCCTCTTAATATTTATTTGTACTGTAGCTGAGGAGATTAAGACTTTGGACAGGAATAAGGAGAAGGATTGCAAGTGCTTATGTTCATCCTCCTCAAAATTGATATTCCCTGCCTTTTCCTCATCATCTTCGTCTCCATCTTCTTCCTTCTTTGGGAGAGGAAGCAAAGTTAATGGAATCCTTCTCACCGGAAGTTCTGTCTGACTTAGAGCAAGCACCTTCCTTCTTTGGGGGCTGGTGGTGGCATTCACTGACCTGCAGGTAGAATGTCTGTCGTAGGTAAGGTTAATAGTGTTCTGTGAGTAAGCTCATGAATCACTTTATCCTTGTTTATTTCTAAAACACAAGGAATGTCCTTTTCTCTTCCCTTGTTTGTACATTTGGAAAGAAGAGTCTGATGCAGCTTCCTGCCTCAACACTTCCACTATAGCCTAGTTGAGGAGCTCCTTCCCATCTTCCTCTTTTGCTTCGTCCTCCTTCTATGGGAGGAGGAAGAAAAAGAAGAAGAGGTGGTTTTGGAAGTCCTCTAACTAGAAGTTATGTTGAACTCCAAGTGAGAACCTTCCTTCGTTGGGAGTTGGTGATAACGTTCACCCACCTGCAGGTGGAAGGTCTGCTGTAGGTTGACACAGTATTCTTTGAGCAAGTTAGTAAACCAGTGTCCCTCTCTACAGTTCACAAGGATTGTCCTGGATTTGTTGCCTCTTCATCGATCTGCTTAGGTAGCCTAAGCAGAGAAAAGCCCAATACCATCATCTACTGTAGCTGGAGAGAGTAAGTCTCTTGGACTGATTAATGGGTAAAATGCAAGCACTCATGTTGTTCCTCTGCCTCATCATTGAGCTCTTCCTCCACATCATCTGCCTCGTCTTCCTTATGTAGGAAGAAGGAAAGCCCTCTCACAAGAAATTTAATCAAATTTCAAGTGATCATCTTCTTATTTTCGGGGTTGGTGATGACATCCCTAACTTTCAAGTGGAATGTCTGCAAGGTTGACAGTTCTCTAAGGATGCTCGTAAGTCATTGTCTCCTTGTTTACATAAGAAACACGAGTACTATCTCAGACTGACTATTCCTCTGTTTGTATTTCTGCACCAATAGGTATAGGAGGGTTGCCTTTAGCTTCTTGCTTGGCAAGTGAAAGGTTCACATGCAGCAGGTCACTGCTGTATGATACTCTTGGGTAGTGAGTCCGTCTGTGTATGCATTTGATCTTGTGAATCCTTGTGTGGTGTCTGGTTTGCCTAGAACTCCCAGTGTATTTTTACATAATTCCTTGATTATGCATGTAACAGTGTTCGCTAACAGGTCACCACTTTATGATACCATTGGCAAGATAGGCCTATGCCAACGTGATTGTGCAGGCTCCTGGGTTCACGTACTTGGTTTCCCTAAATCTCCCAACGTGTATGTGTACGTTAGCAAACAAGAGCGCTCTTGTGTAGCCTCTAGTTAGGTCTCAGCCAGTCATAGAGAAGTCTGTGGGACCTTGGACCTTAGTTTCGAGTAGTCACGAGCCAACTTTGAATCATCATTTATTGATTGCTATCACAAGGTCTGATTGCTCATGTCCATAGTCTGAGTGTTCATCAGGGCAGAGTGGTGTGTAAGCCTTTCTTACAGGAGAGGATCCAACTCTTGCTTTGCAGAATCTAGTAGGACCTGAGAATTTGCCTTCAGAACCCCTTAAGGCAGAGCTTGACTGGATTGTTTGGCTCATTCAGAGCCTAATGTTCTCAAGGAAGTAACCAGTGCCCCCTTGTTGAGCCCATCTCATTGATAGAGCTTACTTTTGGGGGTTAAGCAGGGGATAAAGCAGTTATTCTGTCTGGTGTGTTAGCTGCTTGCTCATGGTATCTTGGGTCAAGTTAACAGTCTGATCTGTAGATCAGAGGGTTTCCTGGTGTCAGGCAGGTCATGCGAGCTACTGTACTAGAGTTCTACATGCCAGAAGGGTGCATCTCCTTGGTGCCTCACATACCATAAGGAGAAGTGTGTATGGTAAGTTTTGTTCATTCGCAGCCCCTTCCTGAATAAACCTGTTATATTTATTTTTACCTAAAATTCATCATAATTGGTTTGATGTCTATGACACAGTTTCATTATGCAGTTTCTCACTCCTGGTAGTGAATACAGTATATATTTAAGATGGAATTCTTTTCTTTTAATGCCAGTTTGAGGCCCAGATGAAAGCATATGGTTGGAAAGCCAGACATCAGTTTAACTTGCAAGAGACCTCAGCCATCTTGTGTATACGACAGGGTGTCATATCGCCAAAGGTAGAAGCGAATAGGCCCAGTATGCTACTAATTTACCGTAAAAGAGTATTTCTCTGTGCCCTGGAGTTGCAGTAGTATCAGAGTACTATGAAACGTTTGGTTTTGGTTTTTTGATGTCTTTATCGGTTTGACTGGTGACAATGATTTGTTTTAATAGTTAGTTACTTATGATGCACTAAATTGGCCATTCGTGAAAATTTACGGGAACGACATGACATTTTGCCAAGTGTAACAGTCGCCTGTACTGGAATCAGTCTGTGATATTGT
>NC_089796.1:19029301-19041801 GCF_040412425.1 Macrobrachium rosenbergii
CCAAATTTCTTCCTGGAAGAAGAGAGCAGATACCAAATTTCTTCCTGGAAGAAGAGAGCAGATACCAAATTTCTTCCTGGAAGAAGAGAGTAAAGAAAATGTATTTTACTTATAGGACTTACCTGGTAGTTACATATAGCTGTCGTCTCTGACGCGCGGCAGAATTTTAAATTTGTTCGCGTTAGCGCTAAAAACACCTAGGTGATCCCTCTACCAGCGCCCTCTCAGGTAACAAGGAACTATCCCAACAATGTTCTAGAACCCATTAAGTTTTCTGCCGAGAGAGACCGGTAACACGGTCTCGTTTTTGTGGTTGAATTTTTGTCTGCAATATATACAAAAGTATTTCTTTGTGGTTTTTTGCTGGCTAGCGCTTTGCTTTTGTGGTCAGATTTAATTCTTTGTACAATATGTCTGATTCTGGTTTAGTATAGATATTGTGCTTTAGGCTGTAGGACTCGTTTGCCTAAAGGTGCTATCATTCCCATTCAGTTTGCTCTTCATGTGGGGTAAATTTTTGTAATTCAGAGAACCATGTGAGGAAATGTGCATCTAACAACGGATGAATGGTCAGCCTTAGAAAAATATCTACGGAAGTTAAAAAGGACAGAGTTAGGAAAGCTTCGCAGAGGTCATCATCTGCTAAGTCTGTAGGGCAGGTAATTCAATCTGTTAACCCTCTCCTATTAACTCTCCTTTGTCCGACCCTGTTGATCCCAATCCTATCACCGTGTCAGAGTTAAAAGTCCAATGGACACTAAATTTTCAGCTGTGCTTTCAGCCATCCAGACGATGGGGCCAAGCCATTGAAAAATTGGCTCCTCGAAGTGGAAGTGTTAGTGGAGGAGGTGTCTGTTCGGCCCACTCGTTCTCCCAGGTCTAGACTCTGTCGGACTCCCCTGGTTCAGGGAGGGCATGCTCCCAAAACCGAAAGGAGGCGAGTGGGGCTTGCTCCCGAGCAGTCACCCCTCAAGTATTCCTGTTGTGCATTCCCAGGATGCTTCCGACGCCATAGAAAAGGCGCTGCTGGGGATGTGTCTTCTAGTGGTGAGGATTCGTTGACTCTTCCTCGAAGTGGGCGCGCAAGCATTCTTCTCGCTCTCCAAGAGGTCTCGCGCCGTCTCCTGCAGCGATTCCGGAGTGTCGTTGACGGATCCGCATGCGGCTGAAGCCTGGGAGGATCCTGAACCTTTTTCCTCCTCCTCTTGGTGGATCAGCCTCGTCGGAAGGAACCTCTGGCACTATTGCCGTAATAAGCGTGTTTCCGTTCCAGGCGTCTACATCTCGTCAGCCTCATCGAAAGTGCCTCCTTACCGCGGTCAACAAGATCCCCGTTTGTCGCTCAAGTCACGGACAAATTGACGGATCTTATTCCAGTTCTTTGTGGCGCTCGGCTGCTCGGGAGCACCTGTTGCGAGACACTTCCTTCACGCGCCACAAGTCTTGGCTCAAGAGCCTCCCACTTCAGCATGCACCAATGAAGAGGCTCAACCCAGACGCTTCAGCATTCTTCTCTGGCTCGATTCGCCACGTTCGGTTGGCGGAGCGCCACTTCAGCATGGCGGCGCCACCAGCTTGGCGCAGCGCCACTTCAGCTTGGCGCGCCACACTCCTGATTTGAGTTACACTTCTGATTCTGATTCAGCGCCACATCGGCATGGTTCGTAAGACTTTGATTCGCACGACCTCACTTTTTCGTCAGAAACTGTTCCTGTACTGCAATTGTCTCCTGTGTCTTCTGTAGGCGAAGAAATCAGAAGATGTAGAAATAGAAGAGGACTTTCCAGGAATCAAGGAGAAATCTTCGGGTTATAAGGAGTTACTCAAGTTTTCGTGAAAACTTTGGGACTCTTTTTAAGCCCGACTTGCTTCTCCCAGATCGCAGTTTAAGAGGAGAACGCTCATCTCAGCTCCTTTTTTACGCCTAGTTTTGCGATTTCAGCCAAGAAGGCTATCAAGAAATTAATTCCTGGCTCTCAGACAAAGAGAGCAAGGCAAGAGTATGTTTGTCTTCCACCCTCCAGATTGGCTCATCGCAGCACGCATGGTCTGAGACTGGAGAACGTTTTTCTTTGGGTGTGTCTGCCTCCGCTCAAGGAGACTTCTCCAGTCTAGTGGATTCAAGTCGTCACACAGCTCTTCAATCAGCGAAGATCTTTTCACGCAGTCAGAGTTGGATCATCTTCTCAAGAGTATTTTCGCTGTTGTGGAGGTCATCAGTTTCCTTGATTGGTCAGTGGCGGCTCTGGCTAGAAAGTCAAAGCACTGGACTTCCCGGATGCGCAGTCGACGGATTTCACTTGTAGTCGACTGCATGAGACAAGGTATGCGATTGTGCCTTGGAGCTAACCCGGTTTTACCGGAGTTCTGAAGAAACGGACAACTCTGGTGCTCTTTTTGGCGAGAAGGGTGTTTCCCAGCCAGAGGTCTGCTCTCCTCTTGCTCCTTTATGAAGGACCACTTGTTCCCGAAGGAATTAGTTCGAGACTGCAAACTCTCAAAAAAGCTACACAGGACCTGTTGGCTCAGTCAGCAAAAGCCGAAGAAGACTACTCCGGTAGCTACTTCCACCAAAACTGGTGTTTCTTTGACACTTCCAAGGCGTTCAGGGCAAATGCCTGCTTCTCGGCCCCTTTCCAAGTTTCTGTGGAAAGGAAAATCTTCTACTCGACCTCCCAATTTTCAACAAAGAAATGGTGTGCTGTCCTCCACATAGCAGTAGGTGCCAGACTCCATCGTTCTCGAGCCTGGCAAAGGTCACTCAAGATCCTTGACCTTACGATGATCCGAGAGGGTACTCCATCCCATTCAACAAAAGCCCCCTCTATTGGACTGGCTCCAGTCGTTTTTTCAACATACTCCAACGACTCTCTGAAGTTTTGCGCTTCGAGAAGAAGAAGCACTACTAAGGAAACAAGCCATCGAGTTAGTGCCGAGCCCCATGCTCTCGGGTTTTACAACCGTCTCTTTTTTAGTTTCAAAGCGCCGGAGGTTGGAGGCCGGTTCTAGACGAGCGCATTGAACGTTTTAAATAAAGAAGACGAAATTTTCGATGGAAACGATAGAGTGTTAGCATCTCTTCAAGCAGGCGACTGGATGGTCTCGAGACCTCAGGATGCGTGACCTCCAATTCCTATCCATCAGGAATCAAGGAAGTTTCCTGAGGTTTTGTTTTCCACAAGTTTTCAGTTCAAACTCTTGTTTCGGACTGTCAACTGCACCTCAAGTGTTTACAAGAGTTCTGTCACAGTGGCGAAGAATCTTCACTTACAAGGAATAAGGATATCAATGTATCTGGACGACTGGCTTCTGAAAGCACACCCAAAGCCAAATGTGTGGAGGACTGTGAAGACATTATCTCTGGTAAAGGAACTAGGCCTACTAGTCAATGTTCCCAAATCATCCCTGTCACCATCACAACAGATAGTTTATTTGGGAGTAGGGAATGGACTCTCTGACTTTTCGAGCTTCTCCATCAATACGGAGAGTAGAGTCTTGTCTAAGCATGATAGACGACTTTCTACATCGCGAGGTTTGCTCAGCCAACCAGTGGATGGCTTACTGGGACCTTAGCCTCGATGAAGTTCGTAAAAACTGGGGAGACTCAAGATGAGGCCTCTGCAGTTTTATCTACAAAACCAATGGCCGCATAAAACCCATCAGTTCCTTTCTTTTCAAGATCTCAGATCAGATCAGAAGGAGCTGTTCTGGTGGAATTCAAGGGAAAGGCCAGCAGGAGGGAATTTCTCTTTATCAAGAACCCAGACCTCACACTCTTGTCAGGCCAGCCGGATCAGGGTGGGAGGCGACTTTAGACAACAAGGAATGTTGGCCTGTGGCAGGAAGAGCAGAAAGAACTGCACATAAATGTGAAAGAACTGAAAGCGGTACATCTAGCCTGATACAATTTCATGTTAAGAAGTAAAAGGCAAGGTTATTCTAGTTCAGTCGGACAACGACAGCTCTTGCTTATATCAAGAGGCAGGGGGCACTCATTCCTTCTCCCTGTATCAGACGACCAAGGAACTTTTAGAATGGTCGGAAGAGAACGAGGCACGTTATTGACCAGGTTCATAAAGGCAGAGGAATGTAACAGCGGATCTTTTAAGCAGGAAGAACCAAGTCTCTTCCACGGAATGGACCTTACATCCGCAGGTTTGCAAACGATTGTGGAATCTACATGGGTTGTCCGCTAGTAGACCTTTTGCAACAGACAGAACAAAAAACTCCCAGTATATTGCTCCCCAGATCCGGACGACAAGGCACTTTGGGTGGATGCAATGACAATGAGTTGGGATTGCCTAGATCTTTACGCTTTCCACCGTTCAAAATTATCAGGAAGGTCTTGAAAAGTTCAGGAACCACAAGAACACCAAGATGACTCTAATCGTTCCTTCTGGCCATCGAGGAATGGTTCCCAGATCTTCTCCTCCTCTCGCAGATTTTCCGAGGATCCTCCCGTCGAGGAAAGATCTACTCAGACAACCCCACTTTCTGAGGTTCCATCAGAACTTGTCCGGCTCTGACTTGTCGCCTGCAGACTGTCGGCGACTCCTCAGGGAAGAGAGGTTTTTCAAAGTGGAGGTTGCGGCGCTATTGCGCGACCCAGAAGAAAGTCTTCGACGCAGTATACCAGGCTAAGATGGAATCAGTTTTAGAACCTGGTGCAATAGACATGGAGTTTCGTCTTCTAAAACCTCTCTAAATCAAATAGCGAAGTTCTTGCTATCCTTTTAAGGAAAAGGATTGTCTTTGAGCGCGATTAAGGGGTGTCGATCAATGCTGCTTCATTATTTAAGCACAGAGGTCAGACATCTCTAACAATCAGGATCTAACAGATTTACTTAAGTCTTTTTAATACCTCGAAGACGAAAGTTCCTAAACAAATAGCATGGAATTTGGACATCGTCCTTAAATGGATTTGTTCAGATCAATTGAGCCTTTGGCAAATGCATCGCTGAGAAACTTGACTAAGAAAACTATTTTCTAGTAACACTCGCAACAGCCAGGAGGGTGAGTGAGGTTCATGCATTGGACAAAACTATTGGTTTCTCTCAAGGAAAAGCTGTTTGTTCTTCCTCTCTTAGGTTCTTAGCTTAAGAACGGAAGATGCCGCCCAGACCATGGCCGAGGTCTTTCAGCATTAGAGCCTTTCCAGATCTTGTGGGAGAAGGAGAACAAGAGAGAGATTGTTGTGCCCGGTAGGAGGCCTTAAAGTTCTATATTCACCGAACAAAAGGTATCAGGGGCTCTTGGAGAACTTGTGGTGTTCTGTGAGAAAACCCGTCAAGACCACTTTCTAAGAATGCTCTTGCTTTCTTCTTAGAGAATTATTTCAGAAGCCCATGTGAATTGTCAGGACTCGGACACGGGAACTCTGAAAGTGAGAGCACATGAGATAAGAGCTGTAGCTACTTCTTTGGCTTTCAGGCACAACCTCTCAGTGCAAAAGATTGTGAATTTACATTTTTAGCGTGTAAGTCGATCTTACGCATCGCATTACTTGTCAGAATTGAGACTGATTTTGACAATGGCAGTACCTTAGGGCCTTTAGTAGTTACTGACACGGTGGTGGGTGAGGGAGATAGAGGGCAACCCTATCCGGACTAACATTTTCTCTTGAAGTTGAAATTGAGTTTGTTTGCGTCGTTTGTAGGTACTATGTTGTTGGTTTAGGAGTACCTACAATCTTTTAATTTTATGGTTGAAAGTTTTTAATTTTATATTTTGGTGATGGAGGTGATCCCTTATTGTTAATTTGGTTCTGCGCCCAGAGCAAGGGCATACTAAGTCTTGTCGTCACGGCGTTGTCCTCGGCAAGTACTAACAGATTGTATCTGACACCCGGATCTTATATCCTGTCTATACAATCGAGGATAACAGACTGAGGCAGTAACCACTGAAAAAGTCAGCAATCCTTCAAGGTAAGGAACTAAAATTCATGTTTTTGATTTCTAACAATATGTAGCTGACATGATCCCACCCCCTCTAAAGGTGCCAATCAGCTATATGTAACTACCAGGTAAGTCCTATAAGTAAAAATGATATTTTTATGATAAAATAAGGTTTTACTTACCTGGTAGTTACATGATAAACCTCCCCACCTCCCCTCTCATGTCAAGTGGGCTTAAAACTTAATGGGTTCTAGAACATTGTTGGGATAGTTCCTTGTTACCTATAGAGGGCGCTGGTAGAGGGATCACCTAGGTGTTTTTAGCGCTAACGCGAAATTTAAAATTCTGCCGCGCGTCAGAGACGACAGCTATATGTAACTACCAGGTAAGTATAAGTAAAACCTTATTTTATCATAAAAATATCATATTATCTCCAGAACTGAAGTTATGTATTTCCTCTTAATGACCTGAAAGAAATAGCTAAGATCGTTATTGTGACAAAAGGCCTTATTTTAGTTCATTATTCGTTCATTGTTTGTTCTTTGGTGGGTGAGGGAGGGTTTTGACTAATGCTCTGTTCAGGTAGGTTATTTTTATCCAGAATTCCATTTTGTGATGCAGTTTGCAAGGAAGGAAAACATTAGTATTAAGAGCAGCGCCGTTGCTGAATCCCTCCGGCGGTTGAAGCAGCCGATGACCTCAATACCTCTGGTACAAAACATCTCCTGGGTCAAAACAAGTCTTTCTTGTGGCGCGATGATCAAAAACAAAGGGTTTCATAACAAACACGACACATCCATAACTTAGTACTTTGCGGTACTTTTATTTTGATCTCTCCCATACAGCAATCGGTAATCAAATAAGATTCAGCCGCTGATCGAATATCAAGTACATATAGGCTATATATATATGAGAATAATGTTCATGTTTGAGCTTTGGGCTATATACGGCTATCTGCCCGCGCCTTTTGTTTATTTAGAGGACTACAGTTACGTTTACCTTTGGGCTTATTGTTTACATTACCAGGATCAGATAGTTGATGACCAGACTGCAGTTGATGTAATTGTATTTTTTTATGGTAGTCCTATCAGGCATTAATAATAATATTGGTTTTTTTCTTGAAGACTTCTGCATGTCCTGTTTAAACTACTTTGGGCATTACCTACCAAAGTTTCTGGATTTCATGCCATCTTCATTCTCCTCTTTATTCATATTGTCTGTACAGTCGATTTTGATTGGTTTGGAAGAGGGACAGTGACGACTATACAATCCCGCTGACTCGGCCAAGTTGCGGGTCTCGATGGAGCCATTCATGAGTGGGACTCACCTTTGTGTGATGGTTGTTGCCATGGGAGAAGGACAGTAACGATTCAATCCTGCTGTTGGGTTCATGCGTTTCCAGGAACCCTAAATAGGTCCTATAGGGTGAGTTTTCATCATTTAATGGGAGAAGTCCATCTGCACTTTGCATACTGGGTTGGATTTTCCTGACTGGTTGAAGTTACGTATTCTGTCGTGGCAGTTAGCCTACTAAGGTTATCTACTTCCGAATTTGACTTAGTGGTACCTTCATAATACTTAATTAAAAAAAAAATTACAGTCTGTGAATTAAGATTCATTCATAAAATATGGTTAAGAAAGTAGGAATTTTCAACATATCTAAAATAGTCTGCGTCCATTTTGTTGTTGTGCTCAGCGTTGATGTTTGATGTTATGTACTGTATGCTTTTCTTGTTATCTCTCACCTGCATCTCCTTTTTGTTATCTCGCCTGTCTCTTTTGTCTCCCTTGCTTCATCCGCATTTTATCTTTTTTTAGTTATCTCTCTCTCTCTCTTGCATCATATGGTTGCTTGCATACACGCTCATTCCAAGTACCTGTGGTATGATTAGCAACTCAAACTGATTTTTTTAGTCTGTACGTCAGTTCCACATTCCATTAGAAATAATGCAATTAGTAAAAGATTTTGGGTAAATAAAAAAAAATATGCAGGAGATTTTCGATCTGTCCTTCCATGTGAATTTGAATCACCATTTCTCTTGGGATCATAGGAAATCATTTATGTCGGTAAATGTCACTTCGTATTATAACCACCACACAAGCGTAACGTCTCTTGAAATTTGTATTTACAGAACATTGGCACTGCCCCATATTCATTCTTCAACTGCCATATATATATATATATATATATATATATATATATATATATATATATATATATATATATACTGTATATATATATATATATATATATATATATATATATATATATATATATATATATATATATTTATATACTTGTATATGTGTGCGCGTGTATGATTTAAATCACCAGAACACGTAGTGTAGCCTATATACGAAGATGTGCAGTTCTTGAGGGTGTCAAAAACTAAAGGCGAACTTGTCAGGATAGGCCTATGTACCCTTCGTTTAAATTTTCGTTATGGGATGTAAACAACACACACACACTGACACGCACACACACACAAATATATATAATGTATGTGTGTATGTACGTATAAGAAAGAGAAATAAGACGTTTGTCTACTATAACTTCCAAAAATAAGATGATCATTCTGGCTGTGAATCTTTGTTGGGACCAACACCTGATTCTATTTTAAACCAACTAAGACTACTTAGCATGCAAAGGCACGCATAGTATTCGCAGTGTCCTCTTGAATGTAAATTCATTTACGCTCTTCAAATCCCCTCGAATGCAAATATAGTCAGGTTCTCTTCAACCTTAACGGTACTTAAGATTCATTTATGTTCCCCCTTGTAAAGATGGTGTAAGCCACGAGAATCCTGTGGTGTTTGCCGTTGCTGTACTTGAGATGCTTGTGAGCATGCATGTGTTTTCCCAGTCCTTGTAGGCTACTAGGAAAAGACTTAATTTAGTACTATTCACTTAGGTGGTATGGAAAGCTTTTTAGTGTTTGGGTGTGGGAATATATACTTGCATATATATGTGTTATATGTATATATATATATATATATATATATATATATATATATATATATATATATATATATATATATATATATATATATATATATTTATATATTCATCATGTTCCATATTTTTCATGATTCAGTTATACATATATACATTATATTATATATATATATATATATATATTGTGTGGATATGTGTGTACAGGTTTATTGTTATGTCTTAGATTAGGCTGTATTATGTTCGTGAAAAGAGAATCTAAGGCTCGGATTTATGTCTTTAGTCCAATTGCGGTTTGGGTTGTGACAAATTTCTTCTCAAAATTCGAGCAGCGGCAACATGACCTCGAAAATAAAATTGACTTCAAGCCCTTGAGAGTGAACGGTCCTCCCTGAAAAATCAGTGTTTACCAAGGATACACACACACATATATATATATATATATATATATATATATATATATATATTAGATAGATAGATAGATAGATAGATAGATAGATAGATAGATAGATAGATAGATAGATAGATAGATAGATAGATAGATAGATAGATAGATACAGTATATGTATTGCGAATTGTATTTAGACAAAGCCGGGTATAGGTGAAGCAATAAACAGGATTTTGTTTTCCTGTCCAGAATATTTGGGAAGTGGCCCCGAGGTCCATGAAGTCTACGGAAAACGTGGAAATTTCTTGCCCCGAGAGGTGGAGGGGTCCTCGACTACGAGCATGTTGGCAGCCAGAGAATTTTATTGAATAATTTCATGGAATATTACATCTTCCGACTATAAGGGTCTTCCTGGTTATGTCGTTTTCAAGATATTGATGGTGCTGGAACGACTGTTTGCCTTTACTCTAGATTTTCTTGTAATGATGTCAGCATGTTTTGGTTGGTGGAGCTGGAGTGTCGTGATGGGAGGTCTTTTATATGTGAATATTTTTTTGGTAACCTCAAAATTTGTTGCTATGCCCTGCAGTAGTATGAAGACACCGAAGTGTGTTGCTTATGGTCCTACATCGAAGTGCATTAGACTTTGTATCATTGAGTTTTAAGTCTTCCTCAAAATTTGACATTCCTTATGATTTTGGTTCTGAAACCAAAGGCGATTAAAGCTGAAGGTTAGAGTGCTTGTTTCTAATCCCAGGTGAGGTGTTCAGTCTCATTTGTAGTTCTCACGCGTAGTGGGAAAGGACATTATTATTTTTTTTCATGACCACAAGCCTTTGTGGCCGTACTTGCCTTCTGGCGCAGTCTTGCAGGGACGGGTTTATTACCTCTTGGGACTAATATTAAAAACACCTAAGTGTGAAGGACAGTTAATTCTTTATTTTTTTTTTTTTCATTTTTAAAGTAGTGTGTTTGTGAAGTGATACCGTTGCAAATGGGCAGACATTTTGTGCACATTTTCTGTTTAGTTTCAGTGGTTTACTAGATTATCATTATCGTCACCACAATAATATAATTCTTGTGATTCTGAATGTTGTCTTCGAAGGTTTCCCGTAAAATTTAAAAAGAGTTTAGTTTTGTATTACAGGCATTCTCTGTTAAGTGTTGGTCATTCTGTTTTAATTCAGATATGATAGTAGTGGCTTCTGAACCACTTGTCGATTTCTTCACACTTTTTGGAAACGCTTGTCACCACAAAGATCCAAATGGAAGAAGAATCTACAAAGCCTAAAATCCAAATAGAAGAATTTCTTCGTATTCTGCTGTCTGGATCTTAGTCTTTGTAATGACAAGTATCCCAGAAGATGTGAAGAAATCGACAAGAGGGAATTATGATTTTGATTACACTTTTAAACACACAGACACACACCCATATATATATATATATATATATATATATATATATATATATATATATATATATATATATATATATATATATATTATGGTGTGTGTGTGTGTCTGCTTAAATAACTGTGTAATTGTAAAAAATCATAATTCCCTCTTGTCGATTTCTTCATTTTTTGAGATACTGTATATATATACATACATACATACATACATACATACATTTTATAATATATATATATATATATATATACACTAGCTGACCAACTTGGCACTGCCTGGGATAAGTCTGAATGACAACCGATAAACTATCTCTCTCTCTCTCTCTCTCTCTCTCTCTCTCTCTCTCTCTCTCTCTCTCTCTCTCTCTCTCTCCGTGTCACCTGCTTCCCAACCCCACACCCCTTTGGTGCTATTGATGTCTTACCCCCCACAGTATTCTTTTCCAGACAGTAAGTCATATGTATACCGAAATTAGGTATGATAAATTCGTCAAGTTACTAAGTCTACGGACATAACCAGCTCCGTTTCAGGGAAGCCCCTCCACCTGCACCCCCATTGGTGCTAGTGATGTCTTACCCCCACAGTATTCTTTTCGAGACAGTAAGTCATATGTATACCAGATTTGGTTGAAATTGCTCAATGCGTTTAAGAGTTATGCTGGAACATACATACATTCACACATACATACATACATCCATTGTTTTTGATATATATATATATATATATATATATATATATATATATATATATATATATTATATAATACATATATATATATATATATATATATATATATAATATAATATAATATAATATAATATGATATATCACACATACATACATACTTTCATACACTCTCCCCATCACGTTTTGGTGCCTTTCTTTCTCGAGCTTTTTCTTGGACTTTATCTGACGGATGCTCCGTGTATCTTCCGTCTTTGTTGGAGTTGAGAAAGAGCTGGAGGAAGAAGGGAAAGAGGAAGAGGAGGAGGGAGAGGAGGATAAGGAGGAGGGAGAAAAGCTCCTATTCTAGACATTGTCCCTTGTCGCCAATTAACAATACCTAAAGTTGTCCTGTGTGAAAGCTTGTTGTAGGTCAGCCGACATATGTTACCTGTGCGGTTCTTTTTAGAATTCTTTTATGGCCGTTAATTTCTTTCGCCTTGTCTCTTTTCATCTCGCGATTTTGTGGAATTTTGTTAATGCTTATTGTGACTTGAACATAGTTATTTGTAGTGGTAATAGAATTAATTATCTTATAGTGTGAAGTTTTTCGTGTATATGACGGGTACATTTCATACGATTTTTCCGTATTCACAATTTTTTGTATTTACATAATATTATCACGTATTTTGGTGTAAGAAATTTTCCATTTTCCTTGTGTTGTTTGAGTTTGACTTAATCTTACACAGAGAAAGACTCCATCCTTTTTTATATATATATTTTTTGCAGCTGCCTTATCTCTTATTCTCATACATCAGCTTCCAGAGACAGCGGACTCTGGCGAAGGAAAAATATCGCCACTGTTATTTTTCCAAGGACGTTTTTGGGATTTCGTTTCTCGTTCAGTCGGTTCTGCGACGTTTTCTTTTTCTTTCGTTCGCTCGTTCGTTCCCTGGTCTTTATTTATTTTGCTTCGATTAAAAGACGTAAATTTTCGCTGCTCGCAGAATATGTTTTAGCGTGTAATGTGTGTTTGCTTACGGGTACTTGTTTTTTTTTTTATTTTAATGTATATTCAATCTTTATTTTCTTTTGGAATTAAATTATATTTTATTGTATATTCAGTCTTTATTTTCTTTTAGAATTAAAATAATAATAATAATAATAATAATAATAATAATAATAATAATAA
>NC_089796.1:19046801-19061801 GCF_040412425.1 Macrobrachium rosenbergii
AGGCATTTCCTAACGTTGGGGATAAAAATAACCATATATCAAGGTTTTATTGAACTATCCTAATAATCATTATGCAGTATTATTAATTACGATTTGATCATAAATGATCGTTTAACTGGCTTTAGTCATAATGACTAATTAGTTCATTGCAATAATGATCAATTTAATTTGTCAAAATCATGAATGACTGTAAACTCTATTAATGAGCTTTAAAGATTGCATTGGCACGGCTTATTAATGCTTATGAAAACTCATATTAAGGTTTGTTTGGCTTTGCCGAAATGTTTATTTCGTTTATTAGTTCTGTTGATTTATAGTGATTTGTAATTAACTTCCGCTCATTGAGTTTGCTCTTGAAAAATAAATTTAATGGTTAATGGTAGGCGGTTGCAACTGGCAGTTAGTTGTTGATCAATAGTTTTGTTTTCTTCTCTCGTCAATTTGGAAGAATCGTGGAGTTGTTTGTAAGAGGATTTCTAAAAACACAGTCTCAATATTCTCTATCAAATTATGTAAGTATTTTTGAATAAGTTGTAAAATAAATACGTATTTATAGTATATAAATGACATCGTAATTCAGGTTCATGTCAAGTCCTCCATTGATTTTGTTTATTTTTATTAATTTATATTTATTAATGATTAATACGTATTATCGAAGAAAACAACCATATGTGCAGTACTGATTTCACTCCTCACCTTCCATGCGATTCCAGTTTAATAGGACCATAATGAAGTTAATAAATCTCCTTATAATTAAACCTGGTCTGTGATTGTAACCGAGCCAGCCGGCGAGCATTCCCAGAGAGCCTCACGGAGTAAGGCGTTTCCTTTTATCATATTCATAACCAAAAGAGCAGGTTTCTGAGGGGTGGGGCTGCCCTGGTGAAATATTCATGCCTTTTAGCACCTGATAAAAGACGGAAGCTTACCTTTATGGGTTGTTGAGGTTGAAGCTGCGGTATTTGGAAGGCAGGAGCGCTTGTTTTGATAAGTGTTGATTTAAAGGGAAGATGAGATGTTATTTGTGTTTTTGTTAGCACATATACATTACACACTTCCGTAGGCATTACATACGTGCTTAAATGTGTATGATTACTATTTATTGTTTTATATGTTAATTTCTGTACACACTTGCTCTATATATATACTCAAATATATAAATCTATATATTCATATATAAATGGATGTATTTGGCATGTGTGTGTGTGGAGTGTGTGTACGTTCCATACACACTCTGAAACGTGATTGAGCAATTTCAGTCCAAACTTAGTGTAAGATAATGACACCTATCTCCTGAAAAAACACTATGGTGGTAAAACATCACTTAGCAACCAAAGGGCACCAAAGGGGTTGGGGTGGAAGGGCTTCCTGAAACGGGTCCTTGGTTATGCCCCGTAGACTTAGTGCAACACGAATTTATCAAGTAATTTCTGCACATATCTGGAAAGAATGCCCTGTAGCAGACAAGACATCAATGGCACCAAAGGGATGGTGGTGGGAAGAGAGAGAGAGAGAGGTGAGAGGGAGAGAGAGAGGTGTTAGGGAGAGGAAAGAGGGAAGGAGAGGGGTTGAGAGAGAAAGAGACTCACTCACAGACCTTACAATTGTTCGGTTGCCCAGGTCCCTCAGTGTGAGGCAATTTTGATGTCTGCCAGAGAGTTGCTAACGCATCTTCCGGTATATATTTGCATCTTCCAGTCTTGGATGGTCTGGGATGCATCTTGATATTTGTCGAGAACTTATTCTTAAAACACACATCTCGCTCACTCCTCCTATGTTCCTCCAGATGAGCTCAGCACATTGAATAGACGCTGCATTATCGATGCTGGTGCGTGGTGGATTGTGTCCTGTGTGTTTCTAATTCTTCCTATAGTTTTTTGGTACTACATCTACCTCTGTCAGTTTCCTTTTGATAATTTAGTTCACATGATGTTTCGGTAATTCTTTCTATCTGTTTATGCTGAATTACTATACAGCATTCTCTTCTTCTTCAAGACTATAAATTTAAGAATTATGATCTTTCCCCAGCAGTCAAGGTCCCAACTTCTTCTATTCTGTGCTGTAAATGACCTTTGTAATACTCTCTATTTGTGCAATATCCTTTTGCAGTGTGTACCATATTATATTGCAATATTCAAATGGACTACATGCGTACGTTTATAAAGCATAATCATGTGTTGCTTTTTCTAATTTTGAAGTGTGGAACAACATTCCCATTTTGCTTTGCATTTGCCAATAGAATTGCTATTTGATCATTGCATAACATATTCCTATTCTTATCACACCAAGGTCTTTAACTGCTTCCTCTGTTTGTGATTGTCTCATTATTAGGTCCTTTATATGCATATAGCATTCTACTATCTGCATAGTTCATTGATTCAAATTTATCAGAGTTAAATACCATCTATTTATCTCCGTCCATTTATATATTTTGTTTAGGTCTTTGTGGAGGATTCCTATCTTCATCTAAAGCAATTTCTCCTCTTATTCTTTGTGTCATCTGAAACTTTACTACTGAGTCCTTAACGGCCCTGTCTATGTCTCTGCAATCATAATCACAAACAGCAATGCAGCTAACACCGTACCCTGTGGTACACCGATATTACCGTAGCTTCATCCGATTTCTCATCGTTTGCAATCATCTGTTTTCTATTTTGCTTAAAATTCCTTTATCCATCTTTCCTACTTTGTCAACAATGTTATGAAATGAAGTGTGAGAGAGAGAGAGAGTAGAGAGAGAGAGAGAGAGAGAGAGAGAGAGAGAGAGAGTGTTACATGGAGAGGAAAGAGGAAAGAGACAGGGAGGGTTGGAGGAGAAGAGAGAGGAGAGAGTGAGAGAAAGAAAGAGGAAAGGTAGTGAGAGAAGAAAGAGAGAGAGAGAGAGCGAGAATGAGAGAGAGTGAGAGGAGAGGGGAAGGAGAGAGAGGGAGAGGAGAGTAGAAGGGATGTTTGGCAGTGAGAAAAGAGGGAAAAGAGAGAGAGAGAGAGAGAGAGAGAGAGAGTTTATTGGTTGTCATTCAGAGTTTTCCCGGGCAGCGCCGGGTTGTCAAGCTAGTCAAACATATATATATATATATATATATATATATATATATATATATATATATATATATATATATATATATATATATATGTGTGTGTGTGTGTGTGTGTGTGTGTGTGTGTGTGTGTGTGTGTGTGTGTGTGTATAAAGTTTGTACATATGTTAGTTTGTCTGTCTGTGTATTTGTCTACGCAGATGAAATTTCACCTCTTCTGAATGTTGTTGTAGATAGCGTACAACTTGGAGGAAAATTGAGTCATTATTTTGGTGGTGTTCAGCACAGTAAATTCAGTCCTGTGGAAGAGATTTCTTTGAATTATATATGGATCTTGCCTAATGGTCGCCCAAGACGTAGGCCCCAGTGCCGTGAAAAATTGATTTGCTCCCTGAACGGAGTCTGTGCCTCGTGCCATTATTGTCTCTTCCTGGATTGGGATTAAAACTAAAGAGAAGAACCTCTTTTTAAGAGTCTCATGATTTTTCTTAGATCAATCTTATTACCATATATCTTTTGGGGCTCGCCATAAAGAATTTTTCTTGAACGAGAGGTTGGAAAAGGCAGCTAGGCAGAGTTAGAAGAGTTGGATAGCTACATCCAAGGAGGTAAAGAATTCTTTAGACCTTGGCTACATGGACAGAACGAAGGGGACTGATGAAAAGTAAAAGGCAGAGAGCAATGCTGCTGGATCAGGATGGGATACTTCGAGCAACCATTGTGCCATTACATTGTGGTTATGCATGACAAATTATAAACTGAACTCTTCTTAATTATCAGTGAATGTTGTATTGTCTCGTTAGCTCTCGAAACAGCGGGAATGGTGCCATGCAACGCCATTTACTAGGGGTTTTATGAATGATAATTGCAACAGTATGTGCCATTTTCCATCTTTATAGAAATGTAGGTGAGAAGGTCAATTGTTTATGTCGTGTATATAAAAGTACCGTAGGGTAATGCTATACCATCAGCACAATACCTCACAGTGCACTGTAGACATAAAGGTTCTTTGTAACGTCCCTTGGGCCTCCAATCAACCCTTTCAGTTCCTTTTACTGTACCTCCCGTTCATGCTGGTTTTCTCCCATCTTACTCACCACCTCTCTTTAACAATTGTTTCATAGAGCAATGCGAGGTGTTCCTTCTGTTACATTTAAAAACTTCCTTACTCTCAATTTTCCTTTCAGCTGAATGACCTTATAGGTCTCAGCGTCATTTCTGGGTCAAACCTTTTATATTTCTATTCTATATATAAAAGTACGATTTGCCCACTCATTATGCCAACAGAAGAATACGGGACGTACGATGCCCATAGGAGCCCTTCGTATAGGTATGGATCAAAGCGTGTTCAGATTGAGTTGGATGTTTATTTGGACTTGGTTAACCTGAATGCTCTTTGCTGGCGGCCGAGGTTGGCTACGTACTAGATGGCATTCACAGTATTCTAAGTAACCGGCAGCCAGGATCCATACATGGATCCTGCCGGCAGTTGAGAGCCGTCTCGTCTGTTGTTCCTTATGTTAGGGTTCTGGGACAATTGTTGTTTCTAGTCTTTACCGGTGGCATGGTTGTTTAACTTTACTTCTAATCATTAGCCCTCCCAGTTGATAAACGGAGCAGTTATTTGTCTCAGTAAATCAGAAATGGATCAGTGAGTGACATTGCCAGTGGGTTTCAAGGCAAAAGTTAACGTTCCACTACACAGTGGAGCTGGTAACAAGCTTTCACTCAGTGATTTTCTGCGGATCAAAGACACTGCAGCGATTTATTCTGAATGATTGACAATACTTCCCATTGCCTTCGAATCATTGTTTCTCATAACGACAAACATAGCTCTTGTTGTCATTCTTATGGTATTTGGTTCTACCATTGCTGAAATATTGCCTCCAGAAAAAATTCTCGTGGTTTCCATGTTCCAAGAAAATTTTATCAAGATGTAGACCATCCCCAGAGGATTTTTTAATTTTTATTTTCCTTAAGTGACATTTTATAAGGAAATTATGCCAGCTCCTAAATTCTAGTGCCTTAAAATTGGCGAACTATCCATTTGCAAAGAGTTTGTGTTTATGTTTAGTTGAAGTGGCTCGATGTCGAATTACTCAGCACGAGTGGCCATTCTTTCCCATTGTCTTAAAATTGCTTGACAGCCGTCCCTTGTCGGTGTTATTGATACTGACGCTCACGAGTTTGAGACTCAAATGTTTCTTTACAGCATTTTGTTTTTTGGTATGTATATTTTCTCATGTCGATTCCTTATTTTTTATTCCGTTATTTTTTTGTTTTTTACATTTTTGTCATAATTATGGTTATTGTATTCTGAGCATTCTGTTCAAAAGTCACTTGCTCTGTTGATTTATGACATTTTGGTGTTACTCCTTGGTAGTTACAATGTTGAATAATAATAATAATAATAATAATAATAATAATAATAATAATAGTTTCTGATTGTGTATTCTTGCCAGTGCATTTGTACCATTTAAAATGTAACAGTATAGAAAGGAGTATTAGATTAGGCTTTGTTCGTTGTTCGTGATGATGCAGTAGGTAAGATACAGTGTGGAATATTGATGTTAGGTGTATTTATGCACTGTTAAATATTTTTAAATACTACAGGTTTATGAAAAGGTTGGTTGAAATCAAATTTAATCTTTTTTGTTTTGTGGTCTAATAGGTTAAAAATTAACCTCATCCAGGTTCGATTTCCACCAGGACTGTAGAATCTCTTCTTTTACTTCCTTTTGAATTAGTGGGTTTTCATCGGAAACCATGCCCAAAATTTTACATATACACATTTTTATACACACATATACAGTATATGTATGTATTTATATATATATATATATATATATATATATATATATATATATATATATATATATATATATATATATATATATATATATATATATGTAGTCCACTGGTTTGTATATGATTTTACAAAGGAAATGACGTCACCATATTTAGTATAAAAGACGCTGTGTTGGTGTTGCCGTAACCTAGAAAACTGTGAGGGTAGTCCATACTAAGAAAGTCTTTCCTAGAAACCATAGGAATATAAAAAAGGGGAAAAACGCCGAAAAGACTTTACTTTGAGGTCAGACACAGTCTTACGAGGCTTCCCTTATTCTTAGCCACTATTTTTTTTGGAAAAGGCTTTTATTATAGAATTGACTAGTTTTTGTGCAAGGAACTTTGTCATGTGCGTGTACTGTTAATGGCCAATTCTCTTCCTACATGTAGTGCTCGAACATAATCAAGATTAGATTAATGAATTTGCAGCAAAAAAAGATGCTTTTGTTGCAGCCACATTTATGCAGTTAGTATTGACTATTTCTGATGATATGAAGTATTTGAATTTGGTTAGCCTCTCGGACCGGGCAGCATAAAAGCATTTGTGAATTTCCCCAGTAGTGTTTCTTATGCTTTATCTATCACAAATCTCCACACTCATACCCAGCCTCATAGTTCTCATCCAAGTAGCTCCGGGGCTCCTAACCCTTCTGATGCTAACATTAGCCCGGCTGATACTATCATGTCTTCGTCCCTTCATCATTATCTCGATTACATGTGAAACATTCGTAATTTCTCGTTTGGTGGCATTTCTCACTATCTTGTTCTCGGACTCTTTAATGTTATTCTCGGAGTTTTATTCTCAAATCGACTAAAGTTTTTAGATATAACATAGTTTCATTTGTTGTATACATACATTATTATATATATATATATATATATATATATGTTATATATATATATATATATATATATATATATGTGTGTGTGTGTGTGTGTTCATTTGTTTTAATTTATTTATATATATATATATATATATATATATATATATATATATATATATATATATATGTAAAATTAACTCCTTCAAATTCTTTAATATCTAGTACGGACATAGCTTTCAGTGTTGGTAAAAAGATCTTGCGAAATTGCAGTCAAGCCGATGGAAAATGAATCATACTGTGGATTAAGAATTCTCAAAAGTAATGTGGCAGATTCATAACCGAATTGCACAATTTGCAATTTCCCATCCACTTGATGATTCCGCGTCTGGCGGGAAAAATAGATAATTGTGGTCCATGTGACTGAGGATGAGTGCGTTCGAGTGGTTTTGGCTGTGGCTTCGTTAAGCTTTTTTTTTCTACTTTCGATTTTCGTGTTACGCTTGTTAGCTCTTAAGGAATTTGTATTCTGATGTAAAAAAAAAAAGAATAATCTCTGAGGAATGCCTGGGTCTTAGCCCGAGGGGGGTCACGAAAATTGTCCCAGCACGTTTTCCGCATAGGTGTCCGAACACATCTTTTTCTTTCTTTCTCTCGTTTCTTCTTTCTCTCTTCCTCCTGTTTCCAGGGAAGAGAAGAAGACAGTATCGGAGTGGAGAAGATAAATCTAAAAGGACGGAGGAGTGAAAAGGAGGAGGTATGGGGGAGTTGGAGAGAGAGAAAAAAACTGCTGATTGTGACGGTTTACTTTGCTGATTGATGTGTTCCGAGGGATGGGGGAAAAGAAACAGAAATGGCGTCTGTGTTCATTAATATACATGTGGAATATATTGAGTAAGTGCTCATTTATTTTTTCCAGTGATTCATCCCAAAGGTTTTTAAGAGAGCTGAGAGAGAGAGAGAGAGAGAGAGAGAGAGAGAGAGAGAGAAACATAATTTTGCCATGGCTGTTAACTAGATAAATCAGTATTTCACAGTGCAAAAACGAGAAAAGACTAGAGAGAGAGAGAGAGAGAGAGAGAGAGAGAGAGAGAGAGAGAGAGAGAGAGAGAGAGAGAGAGTATAATTTTTCCATGGTTACTAACTAGATAAAGCAGTATTTCACATACAAAGACGAGAAAAGCTTGTAAACCCAGAGAGAGAGAGAGAGAGAGAGAGAGAGAGAGAGAGAGAGAGAGAGAGAGAGAGAGAGAGAGAGAGAGAGAGAGAGAGTCCTTTTTGAAGTTTTCCTATTAAGGAATCACCTGATTTCTTGTTTGTTTATTTGTTATTTTTTCAATATGAGAGTTTAGTTCCTCAAGGTGTGGAAAACTTCACTAAGAATATATTTAATAATCATGAGCTCTTACATAAGAAAGGATGGCATCTAGCAATGTATAGATAATGATAACGGTCAGATAGATTTGCCGAGTACGGGAAACGTATTCTAAAATACCTTTATGTTTTACATTGGTGAAATTCTGACCTACGATTGCGGTACCTCTTGTTTACACTTCTGTACACAGACACATTATCATATGCAACTAAAACATTACTCCTCAACTCCAGGTAATCAGAGCATCGTACGCTGAAGGGAATTTGGCTTAATAACTTGACAGTGTATTTTTGAATGATTAAAATATTTTGCGCAGCAGTTGCGGTGATCATTACTCTGCCATTAACATTTAATGATGAGGATTACCCTTTGAAAAAGATTTACAGTATTTGTAATTCCGAAACCATTAGCTTCTCCTAATGGCCAGTGGAGGGAGTAAGGTTTTCATAATGATCATTAGCGTTTAGGAGAAGTTTCTCATGCTTGTCACTGGAGCTGAGAATAACTTCTTTACGGTCACATGAGTTAAATCTAATTTTCTCTTGCTAGTCAGTTGTTCAAAATGTTTGTCTTGATGGTCAGTGGATGAAAGGATAAATTTCTCCCAATGGTCAGTGGAAATAAGTTTAAAGTTTTATCGTCAAACGATTTTAAGCTAAAAAAGTATCTAAGGCAATTGGATAAGTTGAAACCAGACTCCAGTGATGAGAAAAGTAGTTGGCAACATGAGAGTTATATAAAGTTTTGTAACAAGTTTTTTAGAGGTGCTCTTTGGTGGTCATGTAAGTTGGGACGTTTTCTTTACAGGTCAAGCGAGTGTGGTGTTCGGATCAGATAAGTTAAAAGTGCTGAGTTTCCACTTACCTTTGACTGATTTAAGGTCAAGTTTCCCTTCCAGGTTGCTTGACTTGTGACAGTGTGTAAAATTAAATTTTAGTGAGTTGACTGAATTTGGTTGAGTGTGTACAAGAATATAATTTGTTTGAATGAACTTAAATTCATTTCCTTAGATGATTCGAATTGATGAGAGGTTTCCACATATTTCCTAAACTGTATCTTTCTTTTGATCATGAAGTTAGTCAAGACTTTCTCTGCTTTAATCACTAGTCAGGTGTTCCAAAAGTGTAAATTGTCAAAACAGTTGACTTTATTATTATTATTATTATTATTATTATTATTATTATTATTATTATTATTATTATTATTATTATTATTATTATTATTATTATTATTATTAGAGTTTTTCAGTACCCTATTGAGTATTGAAGAGACTGAAAGTGTTGGTGTTGATTGTACTTAAATGCATTTAGAATTTTTTTTAAGACCATGTCAGTTTCTAGTGGTGTTTCATCAAGGCCAAAATATCTCAGAAAGCACATTTTGTAATGAATGGGTTTTTTCTTGAGCGTTTGGCGAGATGAGGTAGCTTATTTCGATGTAGAAATGAACTGTGTTTAGGTTCTGTATAATTGGCTGCGGTATTGATCAGGCTACTTATGTAACTGATCGAATGACTGCAGGCTGCATTGCTTTCTTTATCATCAGGCGATTTGGGAATAAAGTTTAACGCCACAGTTATAAGAAGAGGATGTAGAATGTGATGATTCCCCTTATTTTATGCTGATATTTAGATGAATTATGTTCATTGTTGCTTCTTGATAAGAAGAGGTTAGGCATTGGTACTCAAGTTGCTAAGCGAATCAAGTTTCATTTGTTGTCTAGATTGGTTAAATAATTTTTCCTAGGTGGTCAATTAAGCAGAGGACAAACTCTCCTATAATTGATTAAGTTGGAAATAAGGTACATCAGTTTTATGTTGATCAGCATTTTTTTAAAGGGTAGCAAAATGGTATTTAGTAATAATAGAGTAGGGTAGAATGTATTGTTTGTGAATTGTATCAGTTTACAAACTCAAGTATATCGAAATTTGTCTGTATAAGATACCAAAATAGTACTCAAGCGATAAGTATCTGACTCACACACACACACGTGTGTATGATATATATATATATATATATATATATATATATATATATATATATATATATATATATATATATATATATATATATATATATATATATTTATATATATATATATATATATATATATATATATATATATATATATATATACATATACATACACGTGTGTGCATACACACGTGTTTGTATGTATGTAAGCAAAAGTTTAAGTAGAAACCGAAGTAGGTGGCTGTTAGAAATATTAAACTGTTCTGTGATACCAGAGCCCCAACAGTAGTAGCCAAAGCACGTGTTTATTTATACTCACAAACTGACGTCAAAGTATCAAAGCCTTTGGCTCTAACATAAACACAAAGAGAATAACGTTCAGTTGCGTCACAGAAAACCGTTACGCAACTGACAAGATATGAAATACATTTTGACCCAGTTTCGCAATTGATGAATGTTTCATAAAGTCGATGTAGTTGTACCATGACACCAGATTTCCCACCCTCTTTTATTTTATTCCAATTAGGCCTACTGATTTATACAAGAAGGGCTAACGTACATCTCTTTGCGAATGACTACTTGTTATTTGATTCGCCGATTCATCTCAGTAGATTGGCCTGGCAACTGGTATGTTGTCATCGTCGTCAATATATATTTATATTATCTAAATATTTTTAACAAGAAAAAATCCTCGGTAGAAAAATTGAATGTCACGAAGAAAAAAACATTTTTTAAAAAAATATTTTCGCCTCTGATGAACCACAAAAACTTCATGATTAAATAGAAAGTTCCACATACTAGAAGCAAATACGCGAGGCTGAGACAGCTGGTTTACTGTACACGATTTGTGACGACTAATTTATTAGGGTTTGATTGTTGTTTGCTAAGGAATTATATAGATAGTTTTCCTTATGCTGAATAAGTAAAAAATTACATCTAGTCCTGGAGCCAAGGGGTGTTTGCATGCATGAAGGGGCGAGAGAGAAGTGCAAGGTCGTCAGAGAGGGAAACAATAAGAAAGTGTGGTACCATGTTGAGAAATTGTGTCCTTAACGAAGACTTTGAGCTGAGTGACAGGTTTTTGTGATGCCAATGAACTGGAGAAAGCATATTCTGACATGATAGTCCCCATTGACGTTGCAGACTTTTTCTCAGCTCTTTTTGATATTGATTTTTACACAGTGACAATATTATTGATAGCGAGTCTGAAATTTATGTGGAGAGTTACACTAGATCTTCCAAGATGAAAAAAAGTACTATCTGTGTATCAAGTCATCTTTTATGTCGTAAATAATAGTAAAAAGCTAACCCCTTTGCACATGTTGAACTCTGAAGCTATTTATGTGTGTAAGTAAAAAACGCTTATCTCTAGTCTCAACAGGTTTGGACTGGCAATTAGTTATGATGAGCTACTCGGCTATCATTCTGATTTGGCATCATTTGTTACAAAAGCAAGTCAGGCTCAGGTCCCACTTCCAAGTCATTTCAACCCATCAAGCTTCACTTTGGGGCCCTTGGATGATTTTGATCATGAGGACGAGACACTATCGGGCATAGCAGGAAGTCGTGACACTGTTATGATTCTCATGCAGGACAAATTCAGAGAGTGACTCTGAATAGTAAGCCTAAGTTATCGGAGACAGGTGTCACTCACAGAGAGAGAGACAATTCGGTTGTCAGGCTTTGTTTCCTGTCATTCAGCTCAAAGTCTTCGTTAAGGATACAGTTTCTCAACATGGTACCACACTTTCTTATTGTTTCCCTATATAACGACCTTCCACTTCTCTCTGGCTCTTTCTCAGCTGCACTTGGCTTGAAAACAATGGCAGCTTTTTTGAACCGGTTGGGACAAAAAATGAGACATCCCCACCAAACATGGATAAATTTACATTCGCCACAGCCCTGTTTGTGTACTCAAAGTGAGTTTGATCATTACTCCGCACTTGGAAATATAAGTCAGGTTAGAGCATCTCCCCGAGTTCAAGCCTGGTTCTAACTTTCATAAATTTTTTAAAGATATCATACTTCCGCTGGCCAGTTGGCGTTGACGATGATTCAGTTGCTGCTTTCTCTCCTTTCCTGATGTAGTTACGAATACATTGACTGTGACAGTAAAGATCTGCTCCAAATATGGCATTCGCATATTGCAAGTCGGAAGTTCCGGTAAACACACCATCCTGAAGTATCATGGCTGCCTTAAAGAATGATTCAGCTCGCCCTTTTTCAGAAATCCTCCATTTATCATATACGTTGTTGTGTTTTGAATTCCCACAAATGACACATTTTGTAAAGAAAACTTGTTAATATTAGCTGACAAAGATGCGGGGTCCCGAGAATCCACCATAGAACGTGCACTCCTTTGCTGAACAGAGGCTGAGCTATCCTCTGGGGAATGAGCAGCAATATTTGTGGAGGCTTTGCTTAACTGCTTGAGTTTATCCAGTGTTTTCTTGAGGGTATACTGTTTATAACATTCGTTAGTAACTTGGTATATAAGAGTTTGCCTTTGTCCACTTGCTTCAGTCTTTCAAAAATTACATCCCCTCTCACTTCCGCTGCTTCAATGATACGTGTCCTGCCATTTTGTGTGCTGGTAGTTTCACAGTTATCATAAGATTTTTGGCAGATTATGCATTTCTTCGGATCGCAAGAACCACTCGAGCATGTTGACTGTGATGCCCTTAATTTTTTCTTTGGTGCTCCAGAGTCAGACGTTTTTCACTCAGAGAAAAAAAAATTAGGTTTCCCTAAATTTTAACTGAACAATATATGAACAGAGGACATAGAATAAACTGGATTGATTAAGTTTTTTTCCATCCTTATTGCCATCCCTAAGAATACAAATTACGGCATATATCTCTTATGCCTTAGTATGTTGATCTGGTATGAATTCCTTTTATTGATTGCTACATAGGGTTTAGAATAAGCAAACAAGTTTTCCAATTAATTTCAAAAACTTGCCGATGGTGTACCTTACCAGAAAGCAAAAACATTAAATGTTCAATCTACTCGGCTGTTTCCCACAAATATTTAAATATGAAAAGTCAGAGCTTAGTTTCTCATCAGAAAAGATACTTTGACCTCTTGTGACCTTAGGTTTCGACCAATCTTATTGTGCATGTATCCATTGAGTTGATCATTCTTTAAGCTTTGTTTTGAGAGGTGAACGAGCTCTGTAGACCATTTCATTGCTGAGTTATTGCAATTTATGTAACCAATACAAGTATAAAAAGGAGTTATTTTGATTTCATCAAATTCAACGAACTGGGCAACACGATAACTGGCGGGTTTCTGGATGTATACCCTCGCTAAAAAGGTGTCCCAGTGGACCCTCTGACTAAATCAATCAGGCAGTTTTCTGGCCCTTTCATGCATGCAACACCCCTTGGCTCCAGGACTAATCGTTTTTTATTTAAAGCAGCCACGTGGTTGTTCCGAGAGATTCATCTGTCTTATAATGTTGGGTGGTCATTTGAGTTAAGCCGGCCTTCTGGCACCACAGTCCCTTGCCTAAAGTTGCCAGGAAGCATGGTAACGTCTTGAAGGGGATATGAGGTCTGGTGTGGGCTTGTGGACTCGGCCAGATAACCGAGACTTCAAATGCGATTAAGTAACTTGTAAAGACGCCTTCGATGTTTCATAATTCAGATGTGGGAGTAAAATCCTTTTCGGATTTTTGTCCTTTGGTAGACTTACCCAGAAATCGAGAACACTTGCTCGGTTCAAATTTTACCGTAATAATTTTCCACAACTTAGAATTAAAACTGGAATGAAGTAAAGTCAAAGAAGTTAGATAGCTCAGAAGATACCAAAGGGAAAGGAGGAAAAACGAAAGATAACAAGTAAAAAATATGCCGAAGTTCTTCAGCGCAGTCGAGTTATCTGTACAGCCGCTACAGCGTATGCTCAAGGCCACCGAAAACAGATCTATCTTTCGGTGGTCTGGGTATAATGCTATATGAGCCGCGGCCCATGAAACTTTAACCACGACCCGGTGGTGGCCTATCCTATATCGTTGTCAGAAACACGATTATGGCTAAATTTAACCCTAAATAAAATCAAAACTACTTAGGCTAGAGGGCTGCAATTTGGTATGTTTGATGATTGGAGGGTGGATGATCGACATAACAATTTGCAGCCCACTAGCCTCGGGAGTTTTTAAGAATAAAGTGCGGACGGACACACAAAGCCGGCACAATAGTTTTCCTTTACAGAAAACTAAAAAGCATTGCATCTGGGGCCGAATGGACGCGGCAATGAACCCTTCTTATCATCTACAGTGTGCCGCGGAAGGCGCGTTGTAAGTGACATTCCCTCCTGTGTTGACAAACGGGAATAACGGACCTCATTATTCATATGGGTAAAACGCCGTTCGTTATTGCATTGAAATAATGAAATGACTTCATCCATATTGTCATGTTGAAGGCATTTTTACAGGTAGCAGTGCAATATTTTACCTCCCGTGGAGTTATGTATTTTGTTGCAAAAATGGGCAGCCCTTTGTTAGTTGGGTTGTTGTATGGTGCATCAGTTCTTGTAGGGTCAGTCAATATTTGTTTTACGATGTTGCAGCTGAAATTTGTTCACGAGAAGTTTTGGTTATTGTTTTCCTTTCAAAGTTTTGTCATTATTAATAATGGTCTCGGTTTTAAAAGCAAACCAGTTTCATAACTAGTTTTGGCTGTAGGAGGGCATTGGAGCGATAAGGAAGTAACATTGATTGCAAAGTTTAAATGAGTTTCGAATGAGATGTTCAACGTGTTTTGAATGAAAGCTAAATTACTTTTGCTCGAAAAATTGGGATATCACTCTTGTTGAACATTTCCAACTTTTAAAGGGGTATTGTTAGGTGGTATGTTATTCCCTATGGTTATTCGATCGTTGTTATTGTGACTGCGGTCCATAATACCAGATTAATCGATCAATCTTCTTTGTATAGAAAT
>NC_089796.1:19066801-19084301 GCF_040412425.1 Macrobrachium rosenbergii
CTCTGATGTTATTATTCACGTGTCCCTCTTTTTGACAGATATTTTCCTCTTCATGCACTGACATTAATGATTCTGTAGGGGACCTCAACACTAGTGCCCCTCCCTGGACATATATATATATATATATATATATATATATATATATATATATATATATATTAATTTGCATGTCACTTCTAAATCAAGTAGCGCTACAACTGATTATCTAGTTGTTCTCCTAATTGATGGTTGCAGAATGATTTATACAGTCAGATCAAGGATCCTCTAAATATTTGCTATGATTTTTACTAGGTAATAGCTGCAGACAGAAGATTACTTAGGGAAACATCAGTGCGCCTCCTTTCTAGTCTTAGGCCTAGATTAAGATTGTGAATCTCTCTTAACATGGGTCTATGTGGCCTCAGAACATAAAAGTTTTGTGACTCATCAAAGCTGACGTCATTGGGATTTCCCTTTGCCGTGCTCCCCCTTCAGCATCCTTTAGATATCCCGAGCGTAAAATGATCTTCGGCAGTGTAACAGTTATCAAGTATTCGTCGACAACGTTGTTAGTGCTGGCTTGTATAATTCATTAATCTGTTGATATGTATCAGTCGCTGATGTTGGTAGTGATGATCTCCATCAGTCGACAAATTTGGTAGTAGTGGTCTGCATCTGTTGATATTTTTGGTATTACTGGTCTGTATCAGTTGTCTGTGTTGGTAGTACTGGTTTGTATTAGTCGACAGTGTTAGCAGCACTGGTCTGCATGGGTCTGCAACGATGGCAGTACTGGTCTCCTATCATTATTGCACATTCGATTAAGGTGATTACTGATCCACCTTCCCAAATTCTCACGGAACTCGCCTGAAGAATTCGCAATTTAATGAGATGAAAATGAAGCAAAGTTAATGTTTTAAGTGGTACACCTACGTGAGAAGAGATCAGTGGGAAGATAAAAAGGAAAAGGCATAAAAACATTGCATTTGGGAACGAAGGTCTTTCCACAGGGAACTTGTAGCGTGCCTTACAAGGCATATTGTGAGCTGTATTTTCTTGGGGAGAATTAGTTTATAAATGACTAAAACTATGATTATATTTGACCTTATTGGCTTTCGAGCCTCAATATGATCCCTTGTCGCTTGTGTAAGACATAGTGGGTTTGTTGATTGTTATTTTTACAAAGCAGAGATCTTAAATTTCCACTCAGTCCCCTTGTTCGGCCTTGACACTGGCATTAGTGTAGAAACTTATGTATAGCTATAAACTATCGCTTAACCTTATATTTCTGCATCTGAAACAACGTTAACTTATTTTTCATACTTGAAGCATTTTTTTTTTTTGCCCCTGAAATCGTAGGTCCGTGAAATCTGGTTTGATTCTCACTGTGTTGATTTCATTTCCTCTGAACTGCTGAAAAAACGTCGCACTTGATAAGATGATATTGTATGATCTTGGACCCCTTGAATGCAGGCTTCTATCGTAACCTAACTTACAGGGTTAAAAATCTGTCACTTTCAAGGCTGCATTGATCCCACTCTTCAGCTGTTTATGTTTCTCTTGCTAAAGGAGGAGGGTTTCATCTAAAGGGAGGCTGGATAGCTCATGACAAGTACCCATTTCCTTTGATGTTGCATAAGCATACACGGCAGTGACCTCTGCATGTGTGATGGTACTTTGTTTGGGTAATATCATTCATTCAGTCCTGCTGCTGTGAGCAAGTTGTGCGCTCACTGTGAGCAGTACTGTTTGATGCAACCATCCATTCATAATCTGGTTATTCTTTTGGCGTGACACGACAATTCAGCGCCAGACAATTCAGCGCCGACAATTCAGCGCTAGACAATTCAGCGCAAAGACAATTCAGCGCAAAGACACTTAAAAAGAAAATTATAAACAGGTGAAAAACAGGTGAAAAACAAAAAATAAATGCTAAAAAATTTATTTGCTAAATTTAGTATAAAAATAATTGTTAAAAGTTTATTTATTGGTTTAGTACAAAAAATTTATTTATTGATTTAGTACAAAAAAATTTATTATATAAAATATAAAAATAAATGCTAAACAAATTTTTAATTCCTATTTTTGAAGTGTTATCTGAAAACTAACAGCTCAAATATTCTAGTTTGTCAACTCGTGTGTCATATTCAGAAACTATTGTTTTTATGAATAAGCTCGTTCATATTTTTGAGTGTTTGCAGTGTCCTGTTTTCCAGCATTTTATTCTAATATTTTTTTTTCTGTATGATCATTCCAGTCGAAAAAATTCAATGAATTTGTAAATTGTTGGGTGTTATGACCAAGTGAAGTCTAAAATGACGATGCCACCCCTTCTACTGCGTTATTGGTCTCTAGGAAGATTTCACGAATAATTCGTTCATAATATTCCATACCTCAGGCTTAAATGAGGATCTTTTCTTCTGCGGCGAAATGGGCGTCCTATATGCCTTCGAAATAACAACGAGGTCGTCTAAATCATCTGGTATTTCATCCTGCAATTTTCAAAGACTTCAATAACATCATCAATAGGAACGAAAGCCAGTGCAACTAGCATCTTGCAAAATAAGCGCATGCTTTCATTATGTAAATATATAGGCTTGTTAGATTCAGGCTACCGATTTTTTCTCCAAACACTTTGTCCCAGATGAAACAAGCAGCCAACTAGACAAGCGCCAGAGAAAACTTCACTACACAGCATTATGGAATGCCTTTCAAAGTCACACAAAATTGTATCAGGTCGTATACCAGGTTCCAAATAAAGAAGCACATCTGAAATTTTTTGTATGTTTCTTGACTTTTATTCTGCAGCAATGCATAAAACATTGGATAAACACGACCTTCTCTTATTATGTGTATAACATGAACTTGATAGAAGGATTGGGTGCCACTTTGAAAGTGCCATCAGCACACCAATGCTTATTTTCTTTCAGTAGTTTTAAATTTTCCGGGGTACAAAATACAAAAAATCGATCTGGATCATCTACACCTGAATCTACAGCCTCCAAAAAAATATCTCCATTGTGTGTTTTGTATAACCATTCGGGTATTTCAATATCGGTCACTGTAGTAGGAGCTGGAATTGTTTGTCCCTCTTTTCTTCTATTACGTTGTACATTTCGCTGTATTGACGTATACTTTGGGGAGAAGAGCGGCTGGTTCAGTGCTCAAGTGAATACAACTTTCTTGAATAATTCTTCTTGGTATGTCGTTTGAAGAACAGCTCTAATTCCGAGAGAGTATTTTCTTCACGTCATTACTGCAGGTTGCGGCACATGATTATGTTCAGTCACTGTCATCCAAGAAGAACCGCCATCAACATGAATTCGACCTCTGCTATTTTTTCATCAACCCATCGCCACGACTCCTTTCCTGGCAAGCTTTTCTGTCAAGCGATAAAAGAACCCATTTAAAATTATTTGCTCACGGTTTTCTGAAAGAATTCGCTCCATCTTGGCTAGTGTCTGAAAGTGTAACTCAACTTGCTTTCTTTTGAAAAACATTGAAACAAGAATAAATGATTAAAGACTTAAATACTTAATTACTTTTGAACAATTGGCTAGGGCATTTATTTTTTACTAATGTTTGAAGAAGCATTACATACATAATTACTTTGAACGAGTAGCTAGTTATTTTATTTTCGAATTTTTAACTTATTGGTGTTTTTGTTTATAGTTTCCTTTTTAAGTGTCTTTGCGCTGAATTGTCTTTGCGCTGAATTGCCTTTGCGCTGAATTGTCTAGCGCTGAATTGTCGCCGCTGAATTGTCTGGCGCTGAATTGTCGGTGCACCTTCTTTTGGATTCCAGTTGCAATGAGGTATTTTTATGTATATTGTCGAATGGACAAAAAACTGTACATATTAATTATTGGTATTGTTACTAATGTTTAATATTGTTACATAGCTCTGGCGAATGTCACCAGTAGATTCTACATAGTTCATCTCCTAAAGATAATCGCTTAACATTATATTTTTATTTGAAGATGGGTTTATTACGGCTTTCGTATAAAAGTATATGAATTCGACATAAACTTGTTCGTACTAGCCGAAGCGGTGTAGAGGTCGGCTCAGGCCTTTTTTCATAAGTCTGGCGAGGTTCTAATCCCACTCGAGGATGAGAACGTTTTCGTTCCTTTTCCTCTTCTCCGGATTCTAGGCTTCCAGTGGAAAAGAGCTCTGAAAATGTTAGGAAGATGGTGAGTTATAAGGTATTTTTGGTCATTATAACGCAGAATATATGTGTGGCGTATAAATGGCTGCTTATTTTTATGTTCATCAAGTAAATACTTATTAAATGTTCTGCGTAATAATAACCACCGTTTTATTATTTTATAAATAAGTCAGTTAATAAATATTGTCTTAAAACGATTCACGTATCAAACAAAATCACACATATCGGGAAAAGATTCTTATTGAAAAAGATAATTGTATCATGCATATTGAGATAAAGTAAACGGTGAAATGATGAAATGATTGATTTTTATTGAGTAGAAATAAAAAAAAAAGTTTTGTTGACTGTTACGTATAAATACCCATTTTGTTGAATATTAAAATTCATGTAAATGAAAGCCCCAATAGAATTTTGCAAATACTGCAAATTAATATTCGGTTGAATATGGAAGTATATAACAACAACTGTATAAACTTTTGCAGGCAGACCAGACCTTCAGTTTTGTTTCATTTTTTGTTTTACTGTATGTGGTGACAGCTTCCACAGAGTCCAAGTTGGCCACGCGTCACACTTTCTGCTTTCGGTATTTGAGATTTCTTTTTATGGGAGGAATCTTTTGCTGGAAAAGATTTACGGACGGTGTGCCTTTTGTTTTACGCCGTTTCTCTCTCTCTCTCTCTCTCTCTCTCTCTCTCTCTCTCTCTCTCTCTCTCTCTCTCTCTCTCTCACGCACTTTTACACACACATTTTTTTATATATATATATATATATATATATATATTATATATTAAACATACATACGCAAATAAATGTACATAAAAAAGATTCTCTCTCTCTCTCTCTCTCTCTCTCTCTCTCTCTCTCTCTCTCTCTCTCTCTCTCTCTCACATATACATATTTATTTATTTATTTATTTAAATTATTTATTATATATTAAACACACACACGCATATAAATGTACACAAAAGGATATTCTCTCTCTCTCTGTGTCTCGTCCCTGCCTTTATGCACTTACACACGTGTCATTCCCCCTTTTCCTCACTGTGCTAACTGAAGGATTCATTTTTGACGGAATAACGAGACGAGGGAAGATGATTGGGAGGAGCTCTCTCTCTCTCTCTCTCTCTCAGGGGAATGCTTGCCTTAATTCAAGAAGGCGGCTTAAATGCTCTCTCTCTCTCTCTCTCTCCTCTCAGGCCCCTTGTCCAACCCTTTTTATGATTAGGCGGCTTTCTTCAAATTCAGCTGCCTGGGAAGGGTAATCCTTCGGCCATATTTGAGAGCACAAGAGCGAGAGGTGAAGTCTCTTTGTAAATCTTTGTATGTGTATGTACTTGTTTTGATATAATGCTGTCAGTGTATACTTTATGTATGTATGTATATATATATATATATATATATATATATATATATAATACATATATATATATATATATATATATATATATATATATATATATATATATATATATGTGTGTGTGTGTGTGTGTGTGAGTGTGTGTATATCACATCACTTGCCTTCATTGCCGTTTCATGGGGTCCTGTAAAATTCCACCCCCTATTTCTTCACTTGCGCTTTGTTTTTCACAAATCCATACCCGCCTCGAGGTACATGTGAATTTAAAATAGAAAATAGCATAAGGTTCTGAACCGTTTCGTTTATTAATACATTTTCAAAACAATGTCTTAATAGACGAAACCAGTCAGAGACCATGTCCTTTCTTTTTCCTTGTGGCATTTTGATGTTATATATATATATATATTATATATATATATATATATATGTGTTTTATATATATATATGTATATATATATATATATATATATGATTATATATATAATGTATTTATATATATATATATATATGTTTATATATATATATATATTTATATATATATATATATATATATATATATAATCAGTAAGCTTCTAAACATTTAATATTCAGTCTGCTCTACCTCGGAAATAATATATTATCATATATGTTACCGAAGGAGACGATATCCACTTTCATATTCCTCACTTGCTGGCCGCGTGGGTTAGCGTCCACTGTAGTCCTGAGTTCTTGTTCCTTCGCTGGTTCGAGCCACGGACTACGAACTTATTATCAACTAAAAATTCCCCTTCGGTAACATATATGAAAATATATTATTTCCGAGGTAGAGCGGGTGATATTAAGGACGTTTGTAGCTTACTGATTGTATATGAATCACGTTGATGTGATGAAAAGTCATATATATGTATATATATATATATATATATATATATATATATATATAAATAAATGGGAAGAGAAAAAGAATAAGATATAAAGCAGATGTATAAAACCTAGCGTTGGGTTGAAGACAGAAGTTGAAGAGGACGGTTTTGACAAGGAAAATTCAAAGATGAGGTCAGTGAGTCAAGGTGAATGCATACAGTTTTATTCATAGAGCAGATTTGTTGAAAGCAGTAAATAATGGAATAGTGAAATGAGGGGTTGAGTGAGTTAACTTTTAATTATGACCTCGAAATGCATAATTATATTTGATTATATCTCCAGGTAATGAATACTGTCCGCTGTTCGGGCCCAGTTTAGCACTTTCAGTCATGTCCATTGTAGTAAAGAAACCATCCCCCAATATTCAATTATCAATAGATTTTTACTGATTGTCATCTTCCGACATCTAAGAGCTGACCAAACACACAAGCTCCTTCGTATTGGAAAGAATTAGATGTCTAGTTCAGTTCATGAGAGAGTTAGGCAGTAGATGCTTAATATAAATTTGCGTTATTTTACGTTGTTGTTATTATCACCACTACCACCGCTGCAATTTCCATGATTTTTGTCATTATCACAGTTATTATAATTGCTGATGGTACTTTATAGTTTTCTGTCCGCCAGAGGTCGTCAAATTTGTATGTTGATCATCCACCCTCCAATTATCAAACATACCAAATTGCAGTCCTCTAGCCTCAGTAGTTTTTATTTTATTTAAGGTTAAGGTTAGCCGTATCGCACTTCTGGCAACGATATAGGATAGGTCACCACCGGGCCGTGGTTAAATTTTCATGGGCAGCGGCTCATACAGCATTATACGTTGTACAGAAAAGTCGATTGCGCCGAAGAAACTCGGGCGCATATTTTACTTGTTTTTATTCTTATCAACATTACTCTTGAAAATCACAAATTATGTTATGTCGTTTTGGGCTTGATGTTTTACTTTTCAGTCAAGAAGAGTATCTACCATTGAGAGTATTCACACAGCGTTTTTGCATTGAAATTCCTAATTGTCTTAGTAACACGAGAGACCAAAGTCAAGTTTTACAATTTTCTGACCTTATACACGTCACATTACGGAAAAATATAACGGCTTGCACAATAGCTTCAGTGGAAAAAATACGTGCCGAGAGAAAATTGTCTTGAGCGCTAAAGCGTAAAAGAAGAAAACAACTGACGTGTACAAATATAGCTCTCAGGTTTTTTTTACAACAAAATGTGATTCTGTTATTCAGTTTCAGTATGTATGTATGTATATATATATATACATACATGTGTATGTATATATATATATATACACACACATTATTACATGTATGTAAGTATATATGTATATTGTGTGTGCTGTGTAAGTTTTCTGCACATGCAATTCAGCAGTAATCATGAAATTTTTCATGACTGCCGCTATCTATCTATTTCATATATATATATATATATATATATATATATATATATATATATATATATATATATATATATATATATATTATATATATATATGTGTGTGTGTGTATGTATGAATGAATATATATATATATATATATATATAGATATATGTGTGTGTGTAGAGAGAGAGAGAGAGAGAGAGAGAGAGAGAGAGAGAGAGAGAGAGAGAGAGAGAGAGAGAGAGAGAGAGAGCCACAATGATCTCTTAACTTCTTGTTTTCTCCTCAATTTTTGCATATTTTTATCACTGTAAGCCTTGAATCCAAATGGGGAATAATTGAAGAAACCCTATCTTCTAAGGTGGGATTCAAACCCACACACATTGTGTGTGTGTGTGTGCTTGTTTCACGCACGCTTACACATTAGGTTTTATGAGCAAGTAATGTATAGAGTTTAGGTATTCCGTTAATTGCCCAGCCCACTGTTCTTTGTTATATTCTCTCTCTCTCTCTCTCTCTCTCTCTCTCTCTCTCTCTCTCTCTCTCTCCAAGGCAGCCTCATCTTCTCACTGCGCGGGAAACATCTCCAATCTATCCAGCACAGGCTGAACTGATGTATTATGTCATTAGCTGCTTGCGACACTATCGCGTGATGAGCTCCCCTTTGCGAGAATTTTTTAAGTTTATGATACTCTGATGGATGTTGATGTGGTTTCTGTAATATTCGCGAGGAGAAAGGGATTGGGGGTGGCTTAAATCAGCATCTAATACCTTGAGTGACTCAGAAAATGAATGGTTAGAACGAGCCATTTGTCAGGGCGAAATGGATCAGTCCGGATTGCGGAGTATTAGACTCTGATGCGGCCATCAGGAAGTCGATTCCAGACGGTTTTTGTCCTTTATCGTCTGGTTTTGTTTTGTTGACAGGCTTCGAAAGCTTGCTTTGAAAAGAGGTACAAGTTTTCTCCTGAGTTTTATATACTTGTTTATTTTCTTGTTTGTTCATTTCATAAATTCCGAAAATTCACGTCTAGACTGCTTTGTGTTTTACCGTCTGGTTTATTGCCGTTGGCCGACTTTGGAAGAACATTTCAGTGTTTGATATTTTATCTTGAATCTTATTTATTTATTTTGCATGCTATAGAATACAATCACTCTGGGAACCAGGGTCATGTGCTTTCATTGTAACGCCTATTTCTAGTTATAAAATTGGTAAAGAACGCACTGGAATTAATTTAAATGAGGCTAAATTGGTCATAGGAAGTATAGAAAATTGTATTTGGTATAGTCGAAGAATTGACAGAAGCAATCAAAAGTATAGTGGTATTACTCATATACTTTTTTTTACCACTTACATTCACACAGTCGTGCTTTCCTATTACTAATGATGTTAATGAGATGTATACGTCTCCTGATTGCTTGTTACATTTTTATGCTGCAGAGGAACACTTTGCAATCAAGCATAACTACCTTATGATTGGCCAGCTTTCAACCAACAGTGTGTATCAGCTCAGCTTTCTGATTAATCTGCTATTACTACCATTGCTTCTCCTTTTTTACCTTTGATTGAAAAGATTGTTCAATGTATGTATTGAGGGATGGACACTTGGGTTATCGGATGTAGTGTTTGTTCAACTTTATTATTTATGCACTTGCGTTTAGTTCGGCATATTTTTATGGTACAGAAGGTCTGTAATCCTCAGGATACCAGAAATGTACTTGGAATTCCGATATATGTTAAAACAATATTGACTTCGAGGTAAACATAGTAACAAAAGTTTTCATATATGAAATTCACTGTGGAGATTGGAAAGTATTAAATTGCCCTATTCACAGAAGTAATGTTGGGTTTAGTGTACACAGAAAACTCGCCAATATTTCTGCGTATGCTCATTTACATTCGGGCCACAACCATAAATTTAAGGATTCAGTGTTCATATCAGTGTTTTTAAAAGCCTTATGCTTATGTAGCCCTGAATGTATAGATGATAAAATAGATGTTATTAGGAATATATGCAAAATTTAAAATGTCTTGATATCGTATAAGACGATGCATGAGAACGGCAAAAGAAGACGTTTTACATTTTCTGGCAATGACAACAAAAACGTAGTTGTATCGCCATGTTGTGACGATCTGTAAAAGTATTCCCCATATGCTTGAAGACTTTAAGGGTTTATGAGGAATTTACAAACAACAATATAAGGGTTTATGAGGAATTTACAAACAACAATACAACGGAAAACACACAGATAGAGATCTCTGTTAACAACGCCAAAGAAAGTGTGTAGGAAATGCCATGCAGTTCATGTGACAAATTCTTAGTTGGTCAAACTAATAAGCCTCGGGAAAAGAGAATTGAATACAATAAAAAATGTGAGAGATGCATAGGATAACAGTGGAATTTTTATCTGTTTTGAGTGAGAGGCGATAACAATTGGTAAATGTTTGACAGGTGGTAAAAAAAACGATATATTCCAATAAAATATTGGAGAGAAAAATAATCGAGTTGAATTTTATGAATGCATAAATTGATCAATTTATTTCGGGAGAAATATGCAATAAGTAGAGTTTTTGAAGTATAATGAGGCCTGGTCCTAATGACGAAAAAATGATACGGGTCGTATTTACCATGAACAAATAATCGAAATCAGGTGATCTTGTATATAAAAGAGTAGTACCTTGCACGTATTTAATATTTTGTAACGTATATCAGTCGCCCCTTGACCGATATACTGGTTCATCTATTTTGAGAGAGAGAGAGAGAGAGAGAGAGAGAGAGAGGGTGAGGGTCGAGGAAAGGGGTTGTGAAGTGTGTGACTCATCCATCCATTTTCTTCTGTAGAAGCATTTGTATTTTAGTCACGTGTCACCTCACTTATTCATAGTTCCTCTTTTTGTACTTCTATTTTTATAATTCCCGTGACGTCATTCGTGCTAACATTTCTGTAGGGATTCCACGGTCTTCTGTTCTTTTATATCCTGCGACCATCACATTGGTGCTTGGGGCGGTACTGCGAACGCATGGGAGTAGATATTAAAGGTGAAGTTGTGCTTGCTTGCAAGCACCCATGAGCCGGGGTGCCACACGCGCTAACGTGCACACACACACACACACACAAGCGCACACAGACGCACACACATCTTCGTCATCCGCCTTAAACTAAAACATGGATTTCGGAGAAGACCAGGGAGCTAAAGTAACAACACACACACACACACACACACACACACAACATCATCATCATCATCATCATCATCATCTTCAGCATTATTCCACACTTATATGGATGGGTACTTATGAGTGCCATGAGGAATTGCACATAAACACACGTACTCATACAAACAATCAGAATAATTGCAGACATAAGCAAAATAGAACACACGCATTCAAAACATATGCAAACCTCACGCAAACACACACACATACATACAATCAAAACATACGCAATTACGCAAACACTTATGCACGCAGTGAAAACATATGCAACACACATACACATACACTCGTTCAAAACATATGCAATATATACGTACTCTTGCACGCAATCAAACCGTATGCACACACACAAGCAGAATATATCACACTCACACTTATACACTCAAAACATAAGCACAAACACACGCAAACACACATACACAAATCTTCACTTTCTTCCAGCTTCACGTGGGCTGGTCTACCACCGACTGGGGTCTGGATGTAATGCTTGTTCTTGTAAATCATCCTGTAAATCCTAAAGCAATTGCAGGAGTCGATGACAGGCAAGGAAATCCCCCACCACCCCCAAGGTCCTGGTGTTGATGTGCTTTCAAAAATTGTTGGGTTGTGGTTCGTTCTTTTTTTCCTTTTTATACATTCGTGGCTTTAGCCTCTTGATGGTATGGTGGCTATTCTCTCTCTCTCTCTCTCTCTCTCCCTCTCTTAAACTTATGTGGCTTTAGCCTCTAGATGATATGATGGCTATACTTTCTCTCTCTCTCTCTCTCTCTCTCTCTGCTTAAACCCCTGTGTGGCTTTATTACCCTCTTGATGGTATGATATGCTCTCTCTCTCTCTCTCTCTCTCTCTCTCTCTGCTGAAACTTTCTTTAGCAAAAAAAGTGACAGCGGCTCTTTCTTTCTCTAAGTGATTTAATTTGCTATTGTTAAAAAAGTCTTAATGATAACGGCTTTCTCTCTCTCTCTCTCTCTCTCTCTCTCTCTCTCTCTGCACATTCCTTGAATAAAAGTTTCACTGTTTACCTTAAAATAAAAAGCAAACATATTTCGCATCTTGGCTTAGCCAGCAATAGAACTATAAAAATGTACGCAGGCGGCTTTGTCGTGGGGTGATTTAATGTTGCCGTTAGTTTATTTCAGGCAAGTTATTTTAGAGCAGACCTTAAAAGAATGTATTTTGTTATGGTTTGTATATTTATTATTTGTATATATATTATATATATATATATATATATATATACACACATACATAGATTCATACATACATATAATATATATATATATATATATATATATATATATAAATATATATAAATAATATAGCCTACTCACTGGCGTTTACAGGAACTCTTTATGTGGCAGATGGTATTTTCTTGTTCTTGTAAGTGTGAAAGCTATGTATCATAGTGTACATTTGTGCGTGTGCTGTCCTGTTTTCATACTCCTGGTGTAATTAGTGAAAACATTTCATTGTTGATGTGGATGTGTGTCAGGCCGCATGTGTGTGGTAATGATGTTGATGGTTATGCTCTGCTGGTATCACAATTATTAGGTATGATTGGTATATGTCATCCTTTGTTGTTCGTATATGCGTATATTTCTTGTTGGAGCAGCCCCATATAGGAGAAATTTTATGAACAGGTAGAAAACGAGTCCCACTACTATAACGTGGAGAGAGAGAGAGAGAGAGAGAGAGAGAGAGAGAGAGAGAGAGAGAGAGAGAGAGAGAGAGAGATTCATGTGTGTAAAATTCGGATCGATCGCAGAGCTGAAACGACTGCAGTCCAGACATGAAATTGATGGCTATCACACCACGTGACATACTGTAGTTAAGCGGGAAAAGCAACGAGAGAAGAAATTAAGAGGAAAGAAAATAAGAAACCATATATCATTGCTCACCCATGAAAAAAAATAGCAACAGGAGAAGTAAAAACAACGGTCTTTTTACCGCCAAAACGGCTAATAATTCCCCCACTGTTCTAACGGGTTATTATATTGGCGCTAAGGCACTGGGATTAGTTTGTTGTTTTGGGGAGGGGTGGGAAGTCCCTCCTCCCCCTTTATCTCCCCATCCCCCTCCCTCCGCTCCCTTCCGCAAGAACGGCACCGAATTCAGTCTCTACCCGACCGCAAAAAAAGTTTTTTTTTTGTCTTTTGTTTTTCGTTGTGTTCCTCTGATTGTGTGTGTATGCCTGTTCGTTAAAGAGCCTTTGTTTGATTTTTCTGGTGTATATTGGATATTTGAACTGTTCATTGTTCGTACTTTTGTTTTATGTTTACGTTCCACCAGTAATTTATTCATATATTCTTTAGATTCTTTTATTTATTTCGATATTTTTACATCCTTGTAATTTCAGGTATTGTTGTCGCATGATTCTGACTTCTATGTTTGCTGTATTTTTATATACATGTAATTTATCCATTTTATCGCTTGTTTGTTACCATTCTTATACTCTTAATCATTCAATTTTCATAATTTATCTGGTATGTTAACTCTCTCTCTCTCTCTCTCTCTCTCTATATATATATATATATATATATGTATATATATATATATATATATATATATATATATATTTATATATATATATATGTGTACATATATTTATATATATATGTATATATATTATAAAATAGATATATATATATATATATATATATATATATATATATATAATGAGAAAATTGAATGAATAAAAGTATAAAAATGGTTACAAACATGCGATAAAATGTATAAATTACATGTATACATATATATATATATATATATATAGTGTATATATATATATTATGTATGTGTATATATATGTATATATATGCATACACGCACTCATATATACATACAAACATATATGTATATTATGTGTGTGTATGTATATAGCCTATGTACTTTTCCCGTTGAGGGGGAGGGTTCGTTTTCTCAGTCTTTTTAGGAGGAGTTGTTAGCCCATATCGTTCTCTATCCAGGCGTCAACCCACCAGTTGACTAACTGTCAGCTTCACAATTGAGTCTTTGAGTCATCAGAATCCCAGGTGACTTGTGGAAAAGAGGACAAAGAGGTTTGTTGATCTGGTTGGCACGGGCCCCTTGCCTTAAGGTAACCCTCGCCTCAAAAATAGGGTGTTGAAGAGGCTAAGAGGCTTGATGTGGACCACTGGACTCTGCACAACTAACAGAGACGTCGTGGCTCTTCCTTTGTAACTTTGCACTTTTTGTATAATGTTTGAGCACCGCAACAAGCTTCATCGATCCCTATACCCCTCCCTAAACCTCCCGGCCTTCCATGCTTCTTTGTCCGAGAATGCAGACGAAACATAATGTAAATAAAAACGCAAGAAGAGAAGAAAGAAAGATGGAAAGAAAGAAAAAAAGTATTCCAGGATTAACAAAGCAAAGCATTGGGAAAGGCGGACTTGTGTTGGATTGGGTGTAGAGAGGAGTGAGGTTTGAAGAATGGGTTATGGGAAAGGAGACGAAAGCTAAGCTATAAGGATTAGTTAAGCAGAAGTCCTGGAGAAGTGAGGAAAATGAAGAGGAAAAAATGTTGGAAAAATGGTGAGAAGTATGGAAGAGGGAGAAAATTTGGAAGGTGGTGGTGAGGATGAGAGAATAGAAAATTTTGAGGGGATAGGAGGAGAGAGGAGGGAATATTATGGGGGCGGGGGGTGCGCATAGGGGTACATAAGTTAAGTATACCTTAGTTTAACCAGACCACTGAGCTGATTAACAGCTCTCCTCCTGGGGCTGGCCCGAAGGATTAGATTTATTTTACGTGGCTAAGAACCAATTGGTTACTTAGCAGTGGGACCTACAGCTTATTGTGGAATCCGAACCACATTATAGCGAGAAATGAATTTCTATCACCAGAAATAAATTCCCTTAATTCTTCATTGGCCGGTCGGAGAATCGAACGCGTGGCCAGCAGAGTGCTAGCGTTGAAGGGTGGCAAAAGGGAGTAGAGAGAAGAGAATATTTGGGAGATGGCAAAGAGAAATAAGGAGAGAATTTTGGGGAAGTATGAGAACGAGGAGAAGTAGAGAGGAGACAATGTTTGGAAGGTAGGAGGAGGAGGAGTGGAGAGGAAAGAGTTTTGGGGAGGTGTGAGGAACACTAGAGAAGAGAGAATATTGATGGATGAGGTTTGTTAAATAACTGATTCCATTAAAAGCATACTGTATAAGGATTCAGTGCAGTGTAATCTAATGCACTGAGTTGTTTTAGAAAATGTAAGAGTATCTATAAGAAGAAAGTATACAGCATACAATGAAATTGGCAATATTGAATTGAAAAAAGATAAGGTTCTGCATATAATGAAATTGGCGTTATTGAATTGAAAGATACTTATATTTTGTGTGAGGGTAGTATTGCAATAAAATATCTTTGATATCGGTAGAAACAGAAACATAGTAAACTAAATAAATAATGTACAATAGTGTAGTTATAACAGTAACGTTGCAAGGAGGAGTAGAGAGGAGAGAATGATAGGGAGGTGGCTAATGGAAGTAGGAAGGAGGGAATGTTAGGGAGGTAGGGAAAAGAAATAGAGAGGAGGGAATGCTGGGTAGTGGCAAAGAGGAATTGCGTGGAGGGAATGTTGGGGAGTTGGCAAAGAGTAGTAGAGAAGAGGGAATGTTCGGGAGGTGTAAAGAGGTGTAGAGAGGAGGAAGTGAAGTAAAGCTTAGTTTAACCAGACCACTGAGCTGATTAACAGCTCTCCTAGGGATGGCCCGAAGGATTAGACTTATTTTACTTGGCGAAGAACCAGTTGGTTACCTAGCAGCGTGACCTACAGCTTATTGTGGAATCCGAACCACATTATACCGAGAAGTGAATTTCTATCATCAGAAATAAATTCCTCTAATTCTTCATTGGCCGGCCGGAGAGTCGAGCGCGGGCCTAGCAGAGTGCTAGCCAAGTATGATATCGACCAGGCCAATGAGGAACTTCGTAGAGAGGAGGAAATGTTTGGGAGTGGTGAAGAGGTGTCAGGAGGATGGAATGATGGGGAGGTAGCCTGGATCAGTACAGTAGAGAGGAGGAAATGTTTGGGAGGTGGTGGAGGGGAGTAGGGAGTGGGAGTGTTGGGGAGGTGGTGAAGAGGAGTAGGGAGATGGGAGTGTTGGGGATGGCGAAGAGGAGTAGGGAGATGGGAGTGTTGGGGAGGTGGCGAAGAGGAGTAGGGAGATGGGAGTGTTGGGGAGGTGGCGAAGAGGAGTAGGGAGATGGGAGTGTTGGGGAGGTGGCGAAGAGGAGTAGAGAGAAGGGAAGGTTGGGGCAGTGGGAAAGAGGAGTATAGAGGAAGGAATGTTGGGTTGGTGGCAAATTAAAGAATAGGCGGGGGGAATTTTAGGGAGGTGGCAAAGAGGAGTAAATGGGAGGGAATGTTGGGGAGGTGGCAAGGAGGAATAGAGAGAAGGAAATGTTAGGTAGGTGGAAAAGAGGAATCAAGAGGAAGGACTATTTGTTGTGGTGGCAAAGAGGAGTAGAGGAGGGAGAATGTTGGGGAGATGGCGAAGAGGAGTAGGGAGGAGGGAATGTTGGGGCAGTGATGATGAGCAGTAGGGAGGAGGGAATTTTAGTGACGAGAAGAAAAGAGGGAATGTTGGGGAGGTGGCAAAGAGGAGTAAAGAGGAGGGAATGTTTGGGCAATGGCAAAGAACAGATGAGAGGAGGGAATATTGGAGTGGTGGCAAATAGTAGTAGAGAGGAGGGAATGTTGGGAGGTGGTGAAAAGGAGTAGAGAGGAGGGAATGTTGCGGTCAATGCCAAAGAAGAATAGAGAGGAAGAAATGTTGGGAGGTGACAAAAAGCAGTAGAGAGTAGGAGTGTTGGGGAGATGGCAGAAAGGTGTAGGGAGGAGGGAATGTTGGTGAGGTGGCAATGAGGAGTAGAGAGGAGGGATTGTTGGGGAGGTGGGACAGAGGAATAGAGAGGAGGGAGTATTGGGAAGGTGGCAAAGACGAATAGGGAGGAGGGAATGTTAGAGACATGGCTAATACAAGTAGGGAGGAGGGAATGTTAGGGCGGTGGCAAAGAGGAGTAGAGAGGAGTGAGTGTTGGGGAGGTGGTAGAGAGGAGGAGGGAGGAGGGAATGTCGGGAGGACGCGAGGAGGTGCAGTTGGGAGGAGGGAAGTGATGAGAGTGTTGGAGGATTGATTGAATGGTTAAGGATTATGAGTTCCGACAAGAACGACGGCCAGTGACACCGATGGATGTTGGGAAACTTTTCGGGAGAAGGCGAAAGAAGGGAGTACTGACAAAGTGAAAGGGAGTAGTCGGAGGGAATGAGAGGTATCGGAGGGGGGAGGGGTCACGAAGCGTGAGAGGGAAGTACTGCGTTTGTTGCATTGCCACTTTAAGGCAACGCACCTCGGTGGTGGCCGCGGGTTTGCTGGTTTTGCATGCAGAGCTGCTTGAGCCTTATAACGTCAGGCCTTTTAGCCAGCTCTCCCTTTTTTAACTTTTTTTCCTTCCCTCTTTTTAAAGGGCG
>NC_089796.1:19089301-19099301 GCF_040412425.1 Macrobrachium rosenbergii
CATTCCCTGGCGCTTCCTATCGAGCCATGGGTACGTTTTGGGGTCGGACATGGTGCCAGGGTGAAGCCAGAGGGGTAAGGGGACTGAGAATATGGATTAGAGATTGTGGGCGAGGGGGTGGGGGCGGAATAGGCGGTCGAGGAGAATTCGGATGAAGTATCACAACGAGGGAGAATCGACCGTCTGTGTTGGTACGAAAAAAACATTTTTTTGTTTTGTTTGAGTCCAGTGCTATGCAGATGGGTCATAGGTAGATCGAAACGAATTGCAGTATTGTTTGGAGGAACACATTAACAATCTCTCTCTCTCTCTCTCTCTCTCTCTCTCTCTACTCTGTAATCTCTCGCTGTGCCTAATTTGTTGATGAGTTGTATTGTCCTGGATGATAAAGCGTGTCTCGGGGTTTTCCATTGGGAGAGCTATTTTAGCTTCATGACAATGACGTCTTGTTGTTATGCTGCTCTTTCAAATACAGTATGGAAATTATAGAACACTCTCTCTCTCTCTCTCTCTCTCTCTCTCTCTCTCTCTCTCTCTCTCTCTCTCTCTCTGCATATACAGTACGCACACACTCACACATATGTATATGTAATTAATTCGTCTCTTCTAACAGGACATGACTGCCATATTCCTCCTGTATCTCCAGAATTGTAGGTAAACCCTCTGTGGAGAAAATTTCCACAACATTAACCCTTTCATACACGTACACAAACGGCCTTTCAGCAGTGAAGCAGACCCAGATTCACATCCATCTTTCAGTCACTCGTGCTTCTTGGATATCAGGGTCCTTCCTTCCCGTTACCTCTTTCACTCCATCTGTCTAGGGCTTTCTAGGTCATATTCAAGCACAGCCCTCATTGCATTTATGAATTACACACTCCACCAATCTATAGTTATCCATTCTTTCCACATAACCAAACCGTCTCCGAATATGCTGATGTATATTTTCACCTACGTTAGCCTCTTTACTCTTTCTACATCTTTCGCACCTTTTCCGCTTTTCCTATGCTAAATGCACGTAGCAAACAGTTCATGACACCTTGAAGCTTTTTCTTTTGTTCACAATCAATATCCTCGCTTTACTTCCATAAAGGAGAGAGTTGTCTCAATATTCACTTCTAACATTCCCATTGGATTCCGTAGACATTTCGAGCCTAATATCTATCTTTTGCACTCACCCACTACCTTTCTTGATTCACGCATTCTGTAACTGATCTCACCGCTCATCCTACTATCATCCATTATGTTTACTCCCAAATACCTATACGAATCAGATGCTGCCATGCTTCCAGCATCCATATTGCAGTCATTGCTCCATCTTCTTGGTTTCCATTTACCCTCATAATCTTACTCATGCTTACATTTGCATTCAACTTTCTTTTACTGGCAGACACTTTCAAATTCTTTAATAAGTTTCTCAGGTTTCTCTACACTGTCCCTCATTAGTACTGTAAGAGCTGCAAACATCAGCCATTTCACACTTCATTAACGACCCATTTTTTTTTTTTTTACCTACAGCTAGCATGCAAGCCTAATTCCAATATCAGACTTCTCACATCAATCCATCCATAAAGGTATTTAATAACTTTGGAAACGCAACAATCCCCGTCACAAAAATCTTAAATTGTTGTCCACACTTATTTTCTATACTATGCATCCTCAATACCCTTCACATTATCTCTGTCAGTTCCCTCTTAAGCTTTTTGTAGGCCCATGTGTGCAACATGTAAGTTTTCCACTTGCATTAAAATTTCTTACATAACTGTTTGACAACAGGCACTTGACCTACACAGCCTCTTCTTTTCTTAAACCCAGACTTTTCTTCCCTTATCAATCCAGCTGCTGTAATTTCTCAGTCAAAATCATTCCAGTCTCATTCCTTTTCAATTCAGGCCCATCCGTCCAATTACTACAACTTTCTCTCTTGCTACGCTGTACCCATTAAGTCTTCAGTCTTCATGACAGTATAAGTACGACCCGTCTGTAGTTATACACCTTTCACCAGCCCCAGATACAATCTTTGTCCTTCCAGTTCCTGCACACACTACCCATTCACTTGTGTTTCACTATTTAGTAACACATTGAGGTTCCTTTCCTTAAATATATCAACTGTCATACATTTCTTTGCTTATGCATCAAGTTCATGTACTTTTAAACCTCTAAGACTTTAATCATTTATGCAATTTCGCTATAGGGTATAGAGTTACAAACTCCATGCCTCAGTCATTATTTCCTTTTCTTGACATCCTACAAAACTGGAAAGGGTGACTGTGATTGGTCTTAGGAGACGAGGTTCATCTACTTTTAAGTTGGAGTTTCCTCCCACTATGGGATCCACAACCCCTTAGTAGGTCTTCCTTTGCTTAGAGTTAAATTATATTTGTACTGCAAACCACTGGCACTACCCATGGCAGCATTTCCAGGTTGTACCGTTTACGACCTCCACAATAGCAAGATTGTTATTAAACAGATAACTGTACATATAGACATGCAGATTTATGCATAAGTATGTGTGTATGTTTGCCAGATCATAATCATATTTATAAAAAGTTGAGGCGATTCACTATTAACATTTTCCTGTACTTTAAGATTCCGTTGAATGTTGTAATTTTGTTTGCCAGCTTACCAAATTATCCTTTGTATTTGTGAATAAAAAACATCAGTTGCCTTTTTATATTATAACGGCGTCTATAACCTTGATGTTGTGACGGCAGTTTTAGTAACCATAAATCATTCAATCATCTTTTGTGTTATAGGTAGGAACATTTTAATTTTTTTTTTATCACGGTTTTATATTTACTGTTACAGATTTTTAATGCGAGGTTAAAATTGCAACTGTTAGTAAAGAATTTATGAGGTTAATATTGCAACTGTTAGTAAAGATTTTTATGAGGTTAATATTGCAACTGTTAGTAAAGATTTTTATGAGGTTAATATTGCAACTGTTAGTAAATGTTTTTATGAGATTAATATTGCAACTGTTATTAAAGATTTTTATGTGAGGTTAGTATTGCAAATGGTAGTAAATGTTACACGTGTGTAATTAGAATAATTATGCAGTTATATTAGGGAGGAAGTAGATAGATGAATGATATATATTATGTAAAGCAAGGGTTGAACAGGTGGTGAATAAGTTAGTTTACACTGGTCAAATAGGGACACATTTCTTATGTTGTGGCAGTGTAGAATTTTTAACATTGTAATACTTAAAAGGTAGGTAAAACGCCATCCAAAATAACAAAATAGTCCATGGAGTCTTATCTACGCAATTAAATATATTTTCCAGCTACAATCCTTTGTAATCCAGCAGAATTGAACAAAACTTAATTTTCGAAAGTTTTCTTGTGGACCGACGAAGTGCGCGCATGTTTGCTTGTGTGTGCTTTTGTGGGAGTATTCGGGAGATGGAGGGTACGGAACTGAGGATGGGGAATAGAGTACGTTGAATGTTAAAGATTATTGCTCTTCCCTTGCGTAGAGAATTTTACTGTTTTTGTTAAATTTACGGTTGTGTGGGTATTACGTTCTGTGTTGTGTAACAGATTTCCGTTATACGCATGTTTTTTTTCCTCAGCAGATTATTTTGATATTTTTTTTCAATGAGAGCAGATCGGCAAATGTCAACCGTATATGTCGGATCTGATGGAAACACGTGTTCCTATGATATACTCTTCCGCAAAGGATATATATCTTCCACATAAAAGATCCCTACTTAAGATCTGAACGAGGAGCGATGAAATAAGAAAAATACAGAACCTCCTCAACGCCAGGGTTCGCTTTTGGGGTAGGGGAAGCTACGGTTTATAGCAACCCCCCCCCCTTCATAGCAATCACCAGAACAAATGTTTACTCACACATGAGTTCTTGAATCTGCGCGTGTTTGTTGTATCAGTAATGTCCCTCTAACCTACATTCACCCGAGCGCTGGCGATGGGGTCAGGAAAAAAAATAGGGCTCGATTTAATTTCTTTTTTTTTTTTTTCTTTTTTTTTGAGATTTGCAACTGTAATGCCGTGCTCGGGTTGTAATCTCTGCAAACGAATGAGCCTTTATTTTGCCCTCCACAATTAGCATATTCGCCTGCAGTAGTGACCACCCACGCTACGTTGTAAAGAGTGGAGGATTGTGAGGGATTAAATGAATAATGCAGCGTGGAGGATATCCCCGTGCTACGGAAGTTTAGTAGATACACTTTAATAGTTACACTTGAACTATTTCAGCTTTGTGAGTAATGATCAAGGATAAACTGGAGTGGGTGGATGTCGACTGGGCATCCGTTTTGCACAGCATATTTTAACCGACATACTGTATTAGGTGGTTATCCGTATATTTCATGATTTTTTATTAGGTGATGAGTTCCTCGTTGGACGGGTCGGTATAGTTCTCGGATAGCACTCTGCTGGGCCCGCGTTCGAGTCTCCGGCCGGCCAGAGAAGAATTAGAGGAATTTATTTCTGGTGATAGAAATTCATTTCGTTATAATGCGGTTCGGATTCACAATAAGCTGGGGTCCGTTGCTAGGTAACCAGTTGGTTCTTAGCCTCGTATAAGATAAGTCTAATCCTTCGGGCAGCCAGGAGAGCTGTTAATCAGCTCAGTGGTCTGGTTAAACTAAGGTATACTTACTTATTAGATGATGAAAATTGAGCTAATGATCTTGATTTTGCGTATGTTCATAAAATCACAGACTCTCAAGGCACCAGGCAACTCATAGTTGATACTGTACGTTCGCCTTAACGATCAAACCAGGGCATATAGTTTTGTCGTCGATGAGGTAAATGGTGTTCGTTTATTTATTCGGTGATTTTATTGTCCCTTCCCACGTAGCTGTTCGTCTTTAATTGTTTTGTTCCAATTTATAACCCCTTTAAAGAACAAATCCCTCGGGTGAGCGCCGTATGAAATTGAAATGTAAATAATAGGTAAATTAATTTGTAATGGTAGTGTGCAGTGTTACGTCGCTCAGGTAAATATATGCATCTTTTAACATAAGGGTTTCTGTGTGCAGGGAAGTTGAAAACAGTGAGGCGCCATCGTTGCAATTAGTGCCCGTGTTCATGACGTTTTCCCGTTGTAATTACTGTCATGAGTTTGTTTCCCTTTTGTTTGCCCTTGAAATTCGATATTAGCCAATTTCCTTGGCGTCATTTGTGATGCTCGTTAAAACTGGTGTCAGAAACTGGAATGATTTGTCGCATTAATTAAATTGGAGGTTTACTTTAAAATGGAAAAAACTAAATGGTAACTTTTATTTTTATCAGTGGATGACTTCATACTCTCTCTCTCTCTCTCTCTCTCTCTCTCTCTCTCTCTGCCTCTAATTACGTACCTAAATTTATGGAAATGTTTACAACCAAATAACCGACACCGTATGGCCTTCCTGCTGTATAGTTTCCCCATAAGAAGCGTTCCAGGTAGTAGAGCCATTTATCCGTTTACCTATAAATGTATTTCCCACGGCCGTTGACTAATTCACCTCTCATCATTTTCTCGTTTACCTTATGACGCCAATTGCTTTCTAATGTATTCCATTCCGGCCTAAACGAGCCGTTTGTGACTGTTTTACAGCGCAATTTCCCGCGAGTTCTCGGCGCCATTCGTTGCTGGATAGAACGACCCCGAAAGCAAAAGGTCCACCAATCAGAATTGTCAGTCGCCCTCGTGCTCTCGGGTACCCGTCCTTCCATTGGCTAGCGTGAACAGCCTGTGCCGTTTTCCACGGATGTCTCCTTTAACCAGGTGGCTTTAATTCAGATGTCAGGGGTATTGTTTCATATAGCCTAGTTGTTTTGTAAAGAGGTTAAAGTTGGAGTGAGCTTTTGGAATTGTGGCTCTTAATAGATTCCGCCCACGAGGTTTTTTTTCGTAGGTCAAGACTTCAATGACTTCATTCTGGAAGAAGCTACCTTCCTTAAACACTTGACTGAATGACTGCTTCGTGACAATAAACATGAAAACGTTGAAGTTACTGTTAGGTTGAGAGCAGATTGCTTTGTATATGTATTCATTATATATATATATATATATATATATATATATATATATATATAAACTATATAAATATATACATACATAATATACATATTATATATATATGTGTGTTTATGTATGTATGTACCTGTGTGCGTGTGTAAGATAGAATGCTCTGTATCAATTTTTTTTATTAGTTTTTTATATAAACTATATCATAAGAACAGCATTCATTCTTATCATGAAGTTCAGCCGTATTCTCTCTCTCTCTCTCTCTCTCTCTCTCTCTCTCTCGAGCTGCAATTTTACCTGTTCAGTCTAATAAATTTAGGCGTAGAGGCAGGTGAATATAGGCTTCAAATTGAGACCTGTATTTTATCGGTTTCCGTTTGGAAAGGTTAATATTTCCGTAGATTTATTTTTGCTGCAAAAAGAATCGGTGATTTGGGTTTTTTCTCCTGATGTAGTATTTGGGTATCGGATTATAAATGTTGGTGATTTAAATGATACTATTGCCTGTATAATTTTTTTTTTTCATGATATTATTGCTATAGTTTAATTACACTGATGATATCTTTTAGATGCGCATAGGCTTTGCCCTAAGTATTTGATCGTGACTGATTGGAGAAGATTGCAGTGAGACAAAGTTAGAGAAGTTGGACAGCTAAGTGGGAAGAGACCAAGAGGAGCAGATGAAAAGTAAAACTCAGTAAGAACGTTTAGAACTGCTTATAGCATATTGCTTAAGGCACACTGAAAGCAGTGTTTTACTACTGGAATAAGTGCCATGTCCAGGACCATGTCACATTTTTAGGGATGGATATATGTTCATTTTTAGGTATGGATGCATACTTCATTTTAGATGTGGATGCATGTTTCATTTTTAGGTACAGATACATATTTCATTTTTAGTTGTGGATACATGTTTCGTTTTTAGGTATGGATACTTACTTCATTTTTAGTTGTGGATCCATGTTTCATTTTTAGGTGGATATGCACTTCATTTTAAGTGTGGATACATGTTTCATTTTTAGGTATGGATGGGTACTTCATTTTTAGGTGTGGATACATGTTTAATTTTTAGGTATGGATGCATACTTCATTTTTAGGTGTGCATACATGTTTCATTTTTAGATGTGGATACATACTTCATTGTTAGGTGTGAATACATGTTTCATTTTTAGGTATGGATACATACTTCATTGTTAGGTGTAGATACATGTTTCATTTTTAGGTATGGGTACATGTTTCATTTTTAGGTATGGATATAGACTTCATTATTAGGTATGGATACATGTTTCTATTGTAGGTATGGATACATACTTCATTTTTGGTGTGGATACATGTTTTGTTTTTAGGTATGAATACATGTGTCATTTTTAGGTATGGAAACATGTTTCATTTTTATGTATGGATAAATTTTTCATTTTTAGGCATGGTTAATGTTTCATTTATAGGTATGGATACATACTTCATTGTTAGGTATGGTTACATGGTTCATATTTAGATATAGATACATACTTCATTTTTAGGTGTGGATATGTGTTGTTTTTGTATGGATACATACTTCATTTTTAGTTTTATATTCATGTTTCATTTTTAGGTATGGAGACATACTTCATTTTTAGGTGTGGATAAATGTTTCATTTTTAGGTGTGGATAAATGTTTCATTTTTAGGTATGGATACATACTTCATTGTTAGGTGTGGGTACATACTTGATTTGTAGATGTGGATATACTTTTCATTTTTATGTATGGATATGTATGTCATTGTCAGGTGTTGATACATGTTTCATTTTTAGATATGGATACATACTTCATTTTTAGGTGTGAATACATGTTTCATTTTTAGGCATGGATACATACTTCATTGTTAGGTGTGGATGCATATTTCATTTTTAGATATGGATACATACTTCAATTTTAGGTGTGGATACAGGTTTCATTTTTAGGCATGGATACATACTTCATTGTTAGGTGTGGATGCTTGTTTCATTTTTAGGTATGGATACATATTTCATTGTTAGGTGTGGATGCATGTTTCATTTTTAGGTATGGATACATACTTCATTGTTAGGTGTGGATACATGTTTCATTATTATGTATGGAGATATATTTCATTGTTAGGTGTGGATACGTTTCATTTTTAGGTATGGATACACTTCATTGTTAGGTGTGGATACATGGTGCATTTTTAGGTATGGATACATACTTCATTTTTAGTTGTGGATACAAGTTTCATTTTTAGGTATGGATACATACTTCGTTGTTAGGTGTGGATACATGTTTCATTTTTAGGTATGGATACATACTTAATTTTTAGGTGTTGATACATGTTTCATTTTTAGGTATGAATATATGGGTCATTTTTATGGATGGATACATGTTTCATTTTTATCTACAGTGCATCCCTATTGTGTGACCAGAAATAGTAAGTAAAAAGCCACAATAATGTATATTAGTGATTGTATTTTTCCAAAAATACCAAAAAAATACAAACGGTCGAAAGCGCCCTTGTTTTATTGCATGCTTTTATTTAATTTGACTTATGCGTCTGTCTGTCTGTTTGGGTCAAATCTTGTAACTCGGTTTTCGATCTGGTCCCTTCGTCTGATGGACTTGAAATTTTTGTATGATTACTCAGTCCTGGTGACTGCTGACCTCTAGTGACCATATAGTGACCTCTTTCAGTATCTCAGGATTTGTATGACAATCTTTGGATTTTTCATACCTTCTTTGACTCGGTAGATTAAGTTAACAATTCTATGGATTTTCAAACCTTCTTTGGCTCGACAGGATCTCATGTTCCATTTTTTGTAGTTACAATCATAAATCGGTTACAATTTCTGTCAAAACTAAAAATTATAAAATAAAAACAATTTGAACTCGCTTTTATTAAAATGCACGAAAAAGTACAAAATAATTTTTTGAGACACACCACAAAACATTATTTTGTACCTTTTAGCGCATTTTAATAAAAGCGTATTTAAATTTTTGTTTATTTATTTATTTAACCCTTTTTTGTGTTTGGAAAAATACAATCGCTCATACACATTATTGTGGCTTTGTACTTATTGTTTTCATTTTTATTTATGGATAAATGTTTCATTTTTAGGCATGATAATGTATAATTTTTAGGTAATGATATAGTTTTCATTTGTAGGGTTGGCTACCTGATTTATATCTAATTATCTGCAAGTACATACATACATAAAAATGTGCTCAGTATTCCATATGCATTAAAAGAGAGAGATGGTTAAGTGTAAAGAAAAAGCAACTGGAAGAAAGTGAAGGACTGCTTGATTGAATGGACATCAACTCCAAAATTCCACAACTTGTAATAAAACAAAGCATTTATAAAGTCACCACGGAATAAGCTGAAAATGTATTCAGAAAGTGCATACCTCCTACAACTTGAAACACCCGTGAGGACACTTATATCCAATGTCTAAAGAATGTAGACCTTGCTTTTATCGAACGTGAACCGGTTGGTTGTGGAGATCCAGACGAAATTTTACAGGAGACTTAACCTGCATTCAAGACTTTAATAATAAGAAAAGTAACGGTACCTTTTCCATACCTTAAGCCTGAAGCGGTTTAGCAGTCCGCTTCTGAAATAGGTCCCTTCTCCCCAAAGTTACTTGCCTGTCTGTCCCAAAATGTATTCAGTTCCTGCCAGTCCCGAGGCCTGTCTTTTGGTACAGTTTTTGTAAAATGCCCCAAATAGATTTTTACGTAATTTTGTTAAAAATTAGACAAACAGATAGGCTGAGCGGAGGTAATTATACTTTTACAACACACATAGGTACCAGGATTACCAGGTATTCTACAAAATCAGTGGCAGAACGCACTTCACTCACGAAATATAGACATATAACAAAGCATAAACGAACAACACTTCTTTGATGAAGACCTAGAAATGATTCCTTAGAAATGACATATTTTTCGAAAGTGGCAGGAATTTTAGAATGAAAGTGCAACCGTGCGTCCGAGATAGGGGAAGAGAATGGCGGTGCACATGCTCAATGG
>NC_089796.1:19104301-19116801 GCF_040412425.1 Macrobrachium rosenbergii
TAATAATAAAAGGCCTTTGAATCTTTATTGCATTGACCTCTTATCATAATTGACTCCTTATGGACCCAACCGAAATCCTTTTATGCGGTTTCGAGCGTAGGCTTAAAGATTCGATCGTAAACCAGATGGGGCCATTAGTTCCTCTCGTTTGGACATTTCCCTCTGTATGAGAAGCCGATAACAGCCTACTCAACTTGTTATTTATCCACGATTTTCTTATTCTTTAGGCTTAGATGCCTGCTCCTGTCACCTAAACATTTCAAGGCTTGTCAGTGAGCTGTCATCCAGGCTCAGTTTTGGTTATGATTGAATTGTGTCCCTGTCAACTCAGGCTTGTGAATTCTGAATAATTAATAATTTAGACTTTGTCAGAGTTACCTTTTAAAGTCTTAAGAATAAGTAAGCTTTCACCATGCAGACTTTCAAAAATCCACCAAATGAGTAAATTTTGTAACTCAGCCTTTCAGGTCCTCCATAAAGGCAAGCTTCCATCTCCTAGACTTTTAAGACCTATAAATAAGTAAACTGCCGTCACCCATACTTTTAAAGTCCTCCAGACAAATAAGTTCTTGTCAACCAGACTTTGTGAAGTCCCACGAATAAGTAAGTTTCTGTCATTCAGACTCTTCACACCTTATAAATTAAGATTTTTCTTTGTTTTCAGACTTCCAAACGACTTTTCTTTGTTTCAGACTTGCAAACAACTTTTCTTTATTTCAGATTTCCAAACAACTTTCCTTTGTTTCAGACTTGCAAACAACTTTTCTTTGTTTCAGATTTCCAAACATCTTTTCGTTGTTTCAGACTTAAAAACAACTTTTCTTTGTTTCAGATTTCCAACAACTTTCCTTTGTTTCAGACTAGCAAACAACTTTTCATTGTTTCAGACTTGCAAAACGCTACAGAATAATAAATAAACTTCTATCAGCAATGCATTGAAAGCCCTTCAAATAATTAAGATTCTACCGATCAGACTATTAAAGATTTAATTATAATCGCTGCAAGGAGGGTTGCTGGGAGGGTTAGAATTCCGAGATCATCAGCTTTACGGTTTCTGAATGGGTTGTAGGGTTGATGACATCTGATGACGTCGTTGTCTGTCGGTACTATTGTTCTTCCCCTCTTGATGTTCGTGTATATTTGACATTTCCTTTGTCTTTAGGATTCATAAAGAGAGAGAGAGAGAGAGAGAGAGAGAGAGAGAGAGAGAGAGAGAGAAGAGAGTTAGAATATTTGTGGTTACAAAAAAAGTGCAGCTCTCTGGCCTTTAAGTATTTGTGCTTGTAAACAAAATTCTGACATAAAGTAAAGAGATATTTTTTTATGCGTGTATTTGTCTTTGATATATAACCACCATTTTAAAATACTCTAGCTCTCTCGGGAGGGTAAGAGAAGAGGAGATGACTGTTATGCTTTAACGAAGAAAAATGTACGGTAAATAAGCCTATGAATTGTTCCTTCGACGAAACAAAGCATTCGACATTTTTCTACCGACTTCGCTATTTTAATATTTAACATCCACGTTAATCTCTCTCTCTCTCTCTCTCTCTCTCTCTCTCTCTCTCTCTCTCTCTCTCTCTTTTATTCATATTGGGATCTCATTTTTTTTTTTAGCCTTTTGTGATGGCGAGGCCTTTATTCTTAAGCGGTGCGCTATTGCATTCCTGAGCTCTCTTTTCCCTCTGCGCCTCTAACGATGGGCGGAGGACAATTTAAGGGTGGAGTGTCGAGCTTCCCCTTAACTTAATCTCTCTCTCTCTCTCTCTCTCTCTCTCTCTCTCTCTCTCTCTCTCTCTCTCTCTCTCTCTCTCTGTCTGTGTGTGTGTGTGTGCTTCCTACCCATTCTTTTGACATGCCCACATATCCTTTCTCAGACTTCTATCTCTGCTACTCACTGAAATATAAATATACATATATATAATATATATATATATATATATATATATATATATATATATATATATATATATATATATATATATATATATATATATATATATATACACAGTACATACATATTACATATGTGTGTGTGCGTGTGCGTGCGTGCATTTTATCACCGGATGGGGTGGCTCCTAAAGGTGTCAGACTTCCTGTGTTTAACACGTATTTTGGGATGCGGTTGTTAGTATTGTGTTAGTATTTATCCACACACACACACACACACACACACACACACATTTACGTTATTTCTATTTTCATGTAGTAAATTACAGATTACTTTTATGTTTTAAGTTTTATATATATATATATATATATATATATATATATATATATATATATATATATAATATATATATATATATATATATATATATATATATATATATATATATATATATATATATATAGTATATGTATTATATATGAAGTATCTATACATTATATATATATATATATATATATATATATATATATATATATATATATATATATATATATATATATGCATGCACATATAAATGTGTATGTATATATAATCTGTAAAGATCTAAATTTCTATGTTTTGTTAAATCGATTATCAACGTTGAATATTGGCAAGTTGAGTCTTCGCATGAAATCTTAAGGGTGGAGAAGATTCCGGTGCCTTGTGACCTTTATTATATGAGGTGTAGTATTTCTGGGTTGTTTTTCTCAACATGTTTATTTTGCAGAGTTTCTGGTCTCGCTTCATAACTAAATAAAAGAAGGGTTTTTTCTGTATTTGATAAGTTGTTTTTTGTTGTTGTGTTGCTTTTTGTTGTGAATTGCATTAACAGTTTCTAGGTGTTCTGTATGATTTTAATATTCTTCGTTTCCGAATGAATGATAAGGATGAGGAAAAAGGGAATGAAAGTTAATTGGTTGTTTACTCCGAAAGAAAATAAGGCCTCTCTCTCTCTCTCTCTCTCTCTCTCTCTCTCTCTCTCTCTCTCTCTCTCTCTCTCTCTCTTTCCTTACACATTCTTCGACCTCCCATCCTGAAGACATGACTTCATCCTTCCTTTCAGTTTTTAGGTATAATTATTCTTTCTGTTTTTATTAAAGAACATTCGATTATATCTTATTTCTGTCCCTCACCAACAGCAGTCATTAGAAAAAGATGATTAATTTATGCAGAAATGAGTGATGTCAATGAAATGGAATTAGCATATATAGAAAAATTACGCATTGAAGACAAGTGGGCATGAAAAAAGTAATATATAATGAAATAAGATCTTAGTTTAGAAAAGAGGAGCATTGCGAAAAATCGAAGAGTGTTTATAAAAAGAAGAGTAGTGTTTAATGAAAGAAGGGTAACGTATAATAAAGGAACAGTATTTTCTCCATGGTGTAGGATATGCGGGGTTCTTCAGGCAGTTTTGCAGGGATGAAAATATAATATTTCTGATAAGGTTGTTCGTAATTTTATACAGGTCTCTGATTAAGAGTGAAGAATCTTCGTTAAGGAACCTGTAACCATTACCGTATGGTATTTTGATAATTTGCCAATGGAGGTTATTATCATTTGCTCGTGGAACGTTATAGTCATTTCTTGATTAAATATCAGCAAATAATATTGCAGTGAAAACTACAATCGTTTTGCTTTGGGATCCATTAGCCATTTGCCTGTGGTGGCATTTAAAAGCTATTGTTCTAGGAGATTTTTGCTTTTTTTCTAGCAAGTTTTGACCATTTACTATAAATGCTACTACCATTTACTTCTGTTACCATTTGCATCTTGGAAGCTTGGATATTTGCTCGTGAAATCTACCTTACCATTTACCTCGAGACACTTTGACCATTTGCTTCTGGATCTGTTACCATATGCCTGGAAACTTTCACATTTCCCTCTGGAAACTATTACCATCTGCCTTTGAATGTATTACAATTTTCCTCTTGAAGCTTTTTCAATTTGCCTTGAAAGCTAAAGTCATTTCCCTTTGGAAGCTTTTACCCTATCCTTCTTGAAAAATATTACCATCTGCCTGGGAAGCTATCATAATTTGCCTCTTGAAGCTTTTCTATTTGCCTTGAAAGATGAAGCCATTTGCCTTTGGATGCTTTTGCAATTTGCTCGGAAGTATACAACCATTAGTTAATAGAAACTCACGGCCATTTGTCTTTGGAATCTCTTACTGTGTCCCCATGGAAACTTGTCAGTTGCTTAGAAGCTATCAGCATTTGCTATAGATGGGCACAAACGCATGTTTTTGAAGCAGGCAATAGTTTTCTTATGAGGACCTCTTAACTATTTTATGGAAACAAGTTTCCGCACTCCTATCAATTTCTGTAAACATGCACTTGAAACCAAGAACCATTACCTGCTGAAGTATGCAAATATTTCATAATCGATACGACTAACGTCATGTGGATGTTACGTTCATAAAAAAAAAAGGGGGCGGTATCGCTTGGTATTGTTAAGGGAATAGTTTTAACTTTTTTCAGGGAAACTTGCAGAAGAGTCAGTGAGGGGCTGAGAATCCTATTTTATTATGAAATTTAAATATAATTTATGACTTGCGAAGTGCAGTTGGGAAAATGGGATTTTACAAAACGAATCATCTTCAGCCAAAGTTGGAAACGTAATGGTGCTTTCTTCAGGCACAAACTTCGCGCATTAAGATGGAAATTAAAAGCAAATCTGCTTTTGTTCCAACACAGTGGTTGATGATATATTATGATGAAAGTTGAAACGAATTCCACTTTGCCACAACATAAATAGTTCTCAAATGATGAAATTCTTCGACTGAATTCCGTATTGGGAATAATGGAGTTGGGCTGCAATTAAGGGAAGGAAAATACCAAGGATGAAAGGGAAAGGGTTCGGAGTCGAGACCCGTATTAGTGGGAAACGGAGGGGAAGGGGAAATACGGGGGAGGACGTGCAACGGAAACAGGAAATACGGGAAATGGAGACCCGAGATAAAGGGTGAAGGATAATCATTGCGAACAAGGGACGAACTGGCAAGAAAAAAAATGAGCAATCAACAGGTGTTCACGTGATTGCGTTTAATGAAGATGATGATATATTTGTCGAGATAAATTGCCTCGATTGAACGAGGAGGAAGGGGCGGAGCCTCGTTTGGAAAAATAAAGTCAACAGCTTTTGAAAGTTGGTTAAGATGGGTGGACCTTGGTGCTCTATATTTGAGCTTTGTGTTGAAGGATTATTATTATTATTATTATTATTATTATTATTATTATTATTATTATTATTATTATTATAGCCTTCCCCCGTTTCCTCTTGATAGTAGTAGTTTCAGAGAGAAACAAGACTACGGTTGTAGCTTCATTCACTCTCTTTAAGTTGCTGAAGGAAGGATTAGCCCTCCGTGAAAGACTGGGCCATTCAGATACATCCTGCCATATTTTCGCAGCCTAAGCTTTAAGGATTTTTTCCCTGGGATTTATCTCTCTCTCTCTCTCTCTCTCTCTCTCTCTCTCTCTCTCTCTCTCTCTCTCTCTCTCTCTCTCTCTCTCACCACATCTCAAGTTGCTGAACCGGATTTTGCCAGTATTACTAAGTTGTTTACCACATTGTCATATCTGCATACAAGGACCTTGTATATCTATGTACTCGTTTATACACGTACGGGAAACAAGCTATTCTTTTCGGCAGCTTCCGCCATTTTGCTTTCATTTGAATTCAAGAACCAAACTTCATTTCTATAGAGAACAATAAGTTTGCTACGTGAAACTTTAAATTCATGTTTTTCTCAAGGCTGGATAGGAGAGGGGACTGGGTATAGGAGAAACGCCCCACTAGCAAAATAATGCGGCTGAAGCTTGCAAAAAAACTATTCAGTTATTGCCTGCATAGATATTTGCTTTCCACAAGAGATGTTTCTTCTACATTCCTTTCCTCTGTATTCCATTATTCACTTTCTCTGCGGTTTTCTACAGCATTTACTTCCGAGTTAATATTAGAGCCATCCATTTTCTTTAACCTATATTTCATGCAACTATTCATCTCTTCCATCTTTTTGAGTTTCTTTTCATTTATTGCCTGCTCTCTGTAATAAACCCTCTCAAATTTCAAATAATCCCTCTCAAATTTCTCTACCTGTAGATGCATGCAGACTTTTTTTTTCTCTAGTTTTGAAACCTCTCTTCCCTGTCACTGAAAATACTCTATCATCCTGAGACAGTTACACAGTTCACATGCTTTTCAAAAACAACTCTTTATGCCACATATACAGTTTATCCATCTGTCGAAATTATAATATTTATTTATGAATGTGTAAAATTAATATTCATATTTATGTTGTTTTTAAGAAAATATGTAACTAAATGTAGGTATAATCCATTAAACTATTTCCAGTTAACCTGTAAAAAACTCATACCTAGAAGTGCCCTGTTATATAGAAGTGAAATATGAAGAATTTTGTTATGTAAGTATTTTATGTTGATATAGAGAGAATTCATGATGACATATGAATAAATAAAGAGAGAGAGAGAGAGACAGACAGACAGACAGACTCTCGGTTTAAATATAAATAAGTACAAACATTAATTAAGGTAAGAAGGGAAAGTTCATTATAAGTAGTTGATGAAATATTTGCTCTCTCTCTCTCTCTCTCTCTCTCTCTCTCTCTCTCTCTCTCCTCTCTCTCTCTCTCTCTCTCTCTCTCTCTCCTATTCATTTATCTGTCATCATCAGTTTTCTCTATATTGGCATAAAATCCAAACGTAACAGAATTTATATTTTAGTTGTATTTCATGGGCACTTTTGGGTACGAGTTTTTTTAAAAGCCAAACGGAAGCAGTTTAACGGACTGTACTTACTTTTAGTTAGTCTTAGTAACGACATAAATATTATGAATATCCGTTTTATACCTTCATAAATAAATGTTTTAATTTCAACAGAGGGAATAATTGCATATTCGTGGCATGATGAATTAGTTTTGAAAAGTATGTGGAGTGAGTAACTGTCTCCGGATAATACAGCGTTTTCAGTGACAGGGAATGGAAGTTCCATAAACTTGAGAAAAAAAGTGTGAACGATTTCACAGTTAGAGAAGGTTGAGAGAGAGAGAGAGAGAGAGAGCAAACATTAAATCATCAACTACATATAGTGAACTCTCCCTTCTTAGCCCAATTACTGTTTGTACTTCGGCTATTTATATGTAAATTGAGTCTCTCTCTCTCTCTCTCTCTCTCTCTCTCTCTCTCTCTCTCTCTCTCTCTCTCTCTCTCTCTCTCAGTCTTAGGGCTGTGTCTTCCATCAAAATTAAAGTTTACAAACAGAATAAAAAAAAGAAAATTACCTCATTTTTCATTTACCCAAGACGAGATTGATCGTTGTGGTAATATTTAGCGGAACGATTTTCATCGTTTCACATTGTTCTCAAGATGGCGGTTTCATTATCAATATGAAATTTTCTTAAAGGGGAAGTGTTTTACCTGTGAGTCTGAGATCCGAGAGGCTAGAAGACTTACAGTAGGGTTGGTCTGGAAATAAGTTTTTATGAAGAAATGCTTTAGATTTAGTGATCGTTGAGAAGAATGATTGCAAGGCTGTAGAATTCTTTGAAGATTTCGTCTCGTTCCAAATAGATATTATCAGAGCCGTATATATACGGCTCTGGATATTATGTATGGAGCCATAATATCTTAACTCCTGTAGGGGGTTAGTGCCATCAATACACCTCACGCAGTGCACTTTAAGCATTATTTAAGGCACTTTGTAGCGTCCCTTCGACCCCTAATTGCAACCCCCTTTCTGTCCTTTTACTGTTCCTCCGTTGATATTATTTTTCCTATGTCTTACTTTCCACCCTCTCGTAATAATTGTTTCATAGTGCAACTGCGAGGTTCTTCTCCTGTAGCACCTTTAAAGCCTCCTTTACTCTCAGTTTTCCTTTCAGCGCTGAATGACCTCATACGTCCCATCGCTTGGCCTTTGGCCTAAATCTTATATTCCATTCCATTCCATTCTATAAGATCTTACGATCAGAATGTCAGGTAACGTTTTCCGCGGTTTATTTTTCAGAGCGTTTACAACGGACTAGAATACGTAGTTTCCTTGAGTGTAAAGGTATAGAGGCATTGTTTAATTAATACCGAACCATGTATTCTGCATTGCGTACATATAACGTCAGGTGGATTAGCGCAAGCCAAGTCTGTATTACAGGTATGGTAATTTACCTCTCAAGCCTTTATTAAAACGGGATATGCGGTGGTTTCACATCGTCAGGTAGAGCTTATGCGTACTCGTACAAGCGTACCCAAGGCCGATACGCGCGTACCGTGGTGGTGTGGTGATATAATGAAGATGGCGTGGAATCCAGTGGAATTTAGGCGTGACCTTTAGGTAAGAGGTTTATTAAGAGACATCCATTTGGCTGAAATAGTTGATTAATTTACGGTTCTGTGAAATCGTGATTAACCTCTACGAAAATGTCTTCATGCTTGGTAATTAACCTTGTACCTACAATTTTTTTTTATTATCAGAGCATCCCAAATATACTTCAAGGTTCTGTTAGCAGAACATTCCCTGATAGGGTGACTACCTTGAATCATAAATTGATAAGTACCCTCATACCCGCCTGCTAACCTTTTACCTACAGTTCTCTTTCATTAACAGATAATTTCCCAAATATACTTTCAGGGTTCTGTTTTCAAAATATCCCCCTATGAAATAACTGTTCCTTATTATTAAGTAATCAGTACCTTCATACCCGCCTGCCCATCTGTAAGATTGGGCAACCTTTTTCTGGAATGCTGATTAACTGTCTCCTAGTTAACTATCTCACGTGGTGGAAGGTGGGAAGGTGTTTAGAAGATCGTGAGGAGATAAGTTTGTAATTTGAGGGAATTGCGATCATGATCAGGAAGATAAAAAGGGGGTGCATTGAAGCACAATTCTCTTTCAGTGCTAATTATACAAATTCTTCTTCTTCTTCTTCTTCTTCTTCATTATCCCTCTTTCATCTTCCCTCATATGGACATTCATTTCTTTGGATGCTTGCAAGGCACACTCATTATCTTTTTGTCTTGCTCCACTAGAATGTCAGCTCGTGATTACTACTGATACTACTAATTGATAATGGTGACAAGATTTACTCGTATGAAGTAACTCATCATACATTGTCACTTGTCGTGCTTTGCATGAAACATATAATATTGAGTTCAATGATAGTTATGAAACGAAACTATTTGTTTCATGACTACTCATGTCGGTGCTGATCTACTGTGGGATAAATGGTAATGTTGGTCAATTGAGGTCCTGTTTCACTTGTCCAAAATTTTCATGACCCTTTTTAGTTTTCTGTTAAATAATACTATTGTGCCGGTTTTGTCTGTCGTCCACACTTTCTCACCGCCCCTCAGATCGTAAAACTACTGAGGCTAGGGCTGCAAGTTGTATGTTGATCATCCATCAATCCTCAATCATACAAATTGCCTCACTCCCAGTAGTTATGATTTTATTTAAGGTTAAAGTTAGCCATAGTCGTGTTTCTGGCAACGATATAGGATAGGCCACCACCGGGCCGTGATTAAAGTTCCTTGGGCCGCGGCTCATACAGCATTATACCGAGACCACCGAAAGATAGATCTATTTTCGGTGACCTTAATTATACGCTGTAGCGGCTGTACAGAAGACTCGATTGTGCCGAAAAAACTTGGGCGCATTTTTAACTTTTTTTTTTAACATGAGCTACAAATGTTTAATATCCAATTCGTTCAACCTCGGAAGAAGTACCCGAGGAGAATTACGATTGATAAGCGGAAGTTAATCCACTAGGTGACAACCACTTATGAGTAATAATTCACCCTTCATTATTGTTCACGAGGACGGTAAACGACATTCGTAGCAAAAATGTTTGTAATTAAAAATGACACAGTAATGTGATAAAAATTCATACACACACACACACACACACACACACACACACACACACACACACACACACATATATATATATATATATATATATATATATATATATATATATATATATATATGATAGAAATATCAATACACAATAACGTGTGCAACAGAAATAAGTTTCTGACTCATCAGAGGATCAAACCCAGGTCTTTTAGTTGTAATCAGGTTCCGACTTCTTTTATGACTTGTGTGGCCTGGTTAGCAGCGCCTAGTCTTTCATTTGAAAGACCTGGGTTTCAATCCTGATGCGAGTCAATATATATATGTTTTATATATATATATATACATACATACACACACATACATATATGTATATATACTGTAGAATTTATACATATACATTCATATATACACTGTATATAATTTATACATATACTAGTATATAATTATAGTATATTTTATATATATATATATATATATATATATATATATATATATATATATATATATATATATATATATATATATATATATATATATATATGTATGTATGTAATGTGTAACGTCTTTCCCCTTTGTTTTAAGTGGCAAGCAATTCTCTCTCTCTCGTCTCATTTCTCATTACCGTCAGACAAACCTCGTCATCAACTGGAGTCATTTCGCGAAGATATTATTGGCAATTTCGTCTTCATCGAACGTTGCCTGTGACCTTGTTGCAAGGCTCCAAGTAATTGGCAGATCGATGACGTGGAAAATCGTTTATAACTGTAAAAACTTTTATTAGTTTTCCTTCCTTGTTTGTGCTCTTTGTTGCCAATGCCTAGGAAACGTTTGTGCAATTGAAAGCGCCTGGAAACTGAGGTTTCTTTGCTGGGAAAACGTCTCTTGAAGTAAGAAAGTATGAGATTTGACCGCTGTCCAGAAAACGTTTGTGCATTGGAGGGGCAAGTAAAGGTGAGGTACCCTTGATCCGAAAACGTTCCTTTAAGAGAAAAAGGAAAGGGGGGATTTCGCTGCCTGGAAAACGTTCATGCAGTTGAATACGAAGTAGATGAAAGGTTTCCTTTATTATAAAACGATTCTTGAAATGAAATGAAAGGAAATGAAATGAAGGGGGAGATTTCACTGTCGAGAAAACGTTCGTGCAGTTGATTGCGTAGTAAATGGAAGTTTTTTTTTTCAAGGTTTTTTTGAAGTGAAAAAGAAAGGGGAAGATTTCCCTTTCTAGAGAACGTTCGTGCGATTGGCAGCGAAGAGAAGGTTTGGTGTCCGTGATTAGTTAACGTATCTTGAATTAAAAAAAACAAAGGGGGAGCTTTCCCTGTCTAGTAAACGTTCGTGGAATTGAAATGAAGTAAATGTAAGGTAACTTTCATTAAAGAACATTTCGAGACATTAAAAACAAAGGGTGCGATTTCCCTGTCCAGAAACGTTCGTGCAATTGAAAGCGAAGTGAAGGTGAGAGTCCCTTGGTTAAAAAAGAAAATGAATATGAACTGAACCGATTCGTTACTTGAAGTCTTCCTGTTATTTTTGCATCAGTGATTATTTTTGAAGGCTGCTCGAAATTGTTTATGCTCTGATGATTTCTGGATTAGGTTAGATAGAATATGTTTTTTTATCAATATTTCGAGTTGAAACATATCAAGCCACATACCATTACAATCAAGAAATTTCTATTCATTATTTTTATATGAATTTATTTCGTAAATTAAAGTAGCTTTTAAATTTATGATACAGATATGTGTAAGTGTTTGTACGTGCGTGAATGCGCAAGTTATGCTCTTGCAATACAAGAAGTGACCTTTGTTATTTCGCCGCCGTGATAGCTTGTAGTATCAAGGCCACTAAAGTCGGATGTACTTGCAGGTACAATTTCCGGACAGATTAATAAGACCTCGTAACATTTCAGTAGCTTTTCGTCTTTGGGGTTCAGCTAAGAGAAAGCAACTGACGTGGAAACGAAAGTGATAAGGGCGAGTTTTAAGCGGTGCTGAGAGAGAAAACGCGGCTATGATGTATGGGAAAGTGAAATTTGCCGTCGATAAAAAATTGATTATACTTCTGTTCCTTCTTCAGGGTTTGTGTAGTACTCTCTCTCTCTCTCTCTCTCTCTCTCTCTCTCTCTCTCTCTCTCTCTCTCTCTCTCTCTCTCTCTCTCTCTCTTTAAGAACTGATCGTACTTCTTCTTTCCTATTGAAGGGTGGCTTCATAATGCTCTCTCTCTCTCTCTCTCTCTCTCTCTCTCTCTCTCTCTCTCTCTCTCTCTCTCTCTCTCTCTCTCAGAACTGATCATACTTCTTTTTTCTATTGAAGGGTTGCTTCATAATGCTCTCTCTCTCTCTCTCTCTCTCTCTCTCAAAAGAAATTATTGTACTTCTGTTCACCATTGAAGGCTCTCTCTTTCTCTCTCTCTCTCTCTCTCTCTCAGATGAGCGATAGTTCTCATTACATGTAGTGAGATAAAATGTGATTTAACATTTTCATGATGTGAACTGAACAGATGTGCTTCTATGGTACAATGGTAACGGTAATAGCGCTGCTTATTTACCAACGATGAATGTGAAATTATTTCGATATTATTTAAATGCCATCTCTCTCTCTCTCTCTCTCTCTCTCTCTCTCTCTCTCTCTCTCTCTCTCTCTCTCTCTCTCTCTCTCAACTGGTAATTATAAAGGTCATGTTTAGAAATGAATATTTCGT
>NC_089796.1:19119301-19131801 GCF_040412425.1 Macrobrachium rosenbergii
TTTTTTTTTTACCATGTATGGGGATCTGCAAATTTTTCACCCTTGCAATTGTTGTTTTCCACATACGCTACGCAAACATCTCATCTCGACAGCTTCAACCCTTTGCTTTTATTTGCACTCAATAAATCCACATTTCTTTTTCACAAATTAGAGTACAATATCTTTATGCAATAATGTCTTCATGCATATTGAGTTGGTCTCTAATCTTTTGCACGCATACAGGTACAGCTCTCTGATTTGCCTTTTCCCTCATCCTACCTTCATTCAATATATTTGCTCCCGAGTACTTTTATGAATCTGCTGCAACATTCTCCCACCATTCAGTTCCTCGGTGGGAGTGTGGGTTCCGTTCTCAGCTAGCACTCTGCTGGCCGCGAGTTCAAATCTCCGACCGGCCAATGAAGAAAAAGAGGAATTTATTTCTGGTGATAAGAAATTCATATCTCGCTATAATGGTTCGGATTCCACATTAAGCTGAGTCCCCGTTGCTAGGTAACCAGTTGGTTCTTAGCCCGTAGATCTAATCGCCGGGCCAGCCCTGGGGAGAGCTGTTAATCAGCTCAGTGGTCTGGTTAAGCTAAGATATACTTTCTTCTCCCACCATTCATGATAACATTGGCTCCTTTCTCCATCTTCATAACAAAGTAAGAAAATCATATATATGTATATATATGTATACATAAATATTTTTATCACACAAATGATTTATTACAATCATGAAGCTACAAATGCCTTTTAATATCAAATTCACGCTATAGAATATCCCCGATGAAATTATCGCCGAGGGGATGGATATTCGGATAAGCTTCATGATTACATATTATATATATATATATATATAATATATATATATATATATATATATATATATATATATATATATATATAATAATATGTGTATATATATATATGCACACATGTATATAAATATTATGTATGCTTAGTATGTATAAATGCATACGTGTATGTATGTATGTAAGAACGTGTATAAAGACTATGTAGTTATTTATAGAATGTGTGTGCGTGTGTTTAGAGGGAGACGTGGGAGTACCGCACTGCTTAGATCTCGCCTGTTAGATAAAGAAAATAACGAACAATTTTCTAAACTGAGCATTAAACAAAGGGCAGCGGAGCAGTACCTTTCATGTCGGACAGCGTGATACATTTGCTTAAATGTCATGTTGTTGACACGATCCGTAAAATGGAGGGCAACTTGTTGCGACAATGCAAATGCTAATTAAGGTGCACAGTGGGCATTGTTCCTGTTAGATAATCCTATGTTATCCTTTTACTGTACAGTACGAAGAAAAAAATGATGAATCGGTTTTTCTCTTAGCTCACATACGGCGGGGCCTTCTGAAGTGTGTGCTTTGCAAACTGATGATCACGTACTCTTTTAACAACTGCGTCAGCAACAACAACAACAACAACAACAGCAACAGTAATAATAATGATAACAGTAATTTTTCATACTGTTACACGTTATGTAGTTAAATATTTCCAGTAAGTAATAATAATAATAATAATAATAATATGTATGTATAATAATAATAATAATAATAATAATAATAATAATAATACATTTTATACTGTATGACACTCGTTATTGTGTGATCATTTCCAATAATAATAATAATAATAATAATAATAATAATAATAATTTAAAAGTGGATCTTGTCATCAGAAGTGTGATAGGAATCACCAAATTTCAGAGGCTTCTTGGGCTTCCGAAGGCTTCAAGACGATCTCCAGGCTCTGAAGCCTTTGGGTTTTTTATCGAGAAGGAATGGGATTTGGCCCTTCCTAGAGACGAAAGGCTTCGAAGATTTCTTCCGGGGAAACGGATCCGACAGGAGCTGAAGACGGCTTCACAGGATCCTGGAGTCTTAAAGAATTTAAGGAGACGTTATAATCCAATGGGCGTTTCTCCAGGAATGCTTCGAGAGCTGAAGACTGCTTCAAAGAATGCCCTCCTGCCCCGCGCAGCGTAGCGCGCCCCATCTCGCTGTCATTCTTTATATAATAATTACCAAGTGGACCTTTTTATTGTTATTATTATTATTATTATTATTATTCTTCCAAGCGAAGTTCAGAAGATTCTCAGAAGGTGAATCATCTTTTCGGTCGCTGCAGACTGGTCGTCCAAGTGAAGCACTTTCGTTAAGGAACTTCCAAGCAATTAAGGATCTGAGTATTCGCGTTTTATACCCTGTGCGGATGATTTATTTTGATAATCTAATTTTTTGCATGTTCCTTTTCCATTTTTCATTTTTCAATTTTCCTTACCCTTGCTTCACGGGATCCTGGAGCCTAAGAACCGCCCTCCTGCCCCTCGTAGCGTATCGCGCGCCTTTTCGCTGATAATAATAATAATAATAATAATAATAATAATAATAATAATAATAATAATAATAATAATAATAAGGGTAGTGATAATATAGACTTAGGACATCTTATTTCTTAATGCATTTAATTCCACATTTCACAATGTCTTTAATAACAGTAATTTCCGACACGTATCTGTCCTTCGTGTCTTCCTTCGTTGTCATTAGTCACTAGGATGAAATATGACAAACTTTCGTGACGGCTGAGAATTGTTTCGACAGCAATTTGTGACATCAATCATACTCCCATCGTCACGAAATTCGCTCTTCGTCGGGCGAATAGATCTGTGTATTTTCGTGTTCCTGAGTAATCAAAAGTATTCGTGTTTTATTTGAAGAAAGTTCACGCAATTGCATTTACCTAAGGATTACGAGAAGTTTTTCTTTTTTTTAGATGTTTCATGCATAAAGGTTACGAATCTGACTTATAGTTGGAACGATAAATGTGTTTATTTTCGTGTTCCCCAGTAATTGAACTGAGTTGTTTTATTTGAGAAAGAAATTTGCATGTTGACTGTATGTTTGTAAAGATCATGAATGGGTTTTTTTCTTTTCTAGAGTACTAATTTTCTTTAATATTAGGAATCTTGCTTTCAGCTATATGTATTTTATCATTTATACTAATCAAGAGAATTATTTTATACTGGTTATTTTATGCTAATCAAAAGAATGTGAATTTTTAGATAGATTTTTGCGCATCATCTGAATTTGAGTAAATACAAAAAAAGCACTTTTTTTTGCAGTATTTATGTGACGATCGGGAGTCGTTTTCTTTAGAAGTTTTTTTGGCGGCGCCCTCCGATGTTCCCACGCTGTCTCAACCAGACGTGATCATATATGATTTTATTAACGACCGTAAAACCAAGCCAGCGTTAGCTTCTGAGGAGTCGAGTGTCTGGTTCAGCGAATTAGTCCATCGCTTTCACGACACCACAGACGCGTGATTTTCTCTTTTATATCGAAGTTAACTGCTCGGCGGTTTCTCGTAGCAGAAAATCCTGTTATTAAGACTCCCCCAGTTTTCCCACTAAGTCAGTCTGTGTGTTTTCTTAACTGTTCGGCATATATTTTTGGCCGAAAATCGTGTTAGTAAGTCCCACCCCGAGGTTTCCTCTTAAGTTGGCTTTGTTAGCTGGTATGTCATAGTAGAAAATCTTTTAGTAGGACTTACCCATGTTCATGTGTTCTATGTTTGCTTTTCTTAGATTTCCCCAGATTTACCTGTGAGTTAATTTATTTGTTTTCTTGACTGTTCATAGGACAGAAAATCCTCGCAGTAAGGCTTTCCCAGTTTTACCTCTTAGTCGATTCTCTTAGACTTTCCCAGGTTTAAGTTTTTTTTTCCTAACTGCTCATTGGGCAGAAAGTCCCCTTGATTGGACTTCAGCAGATGTAATTCCAAGTTTGATTTGTTAACTGGTCATTGGACAGAAAATCCAGTAAGTGGAACTTAACAAGGTTTATCTTTAAGTCAGATTTTCTCAGGCTTTCCCAGGTTTACATGTAAGTTAATCTGTTTGTTTTCGTGACTGTTCTTAGAACATAAAATCCGCTTAGTAGGACTTCCCAGGTTTTCCTCTTTGTCGGTTTTTTTTTTTTTTAGTTAGACTTTCCCAGGATTGCTTTCAAGTTAGGTTTCTTAACTGTTCATAGGGCAGAAAATCCTCATAGTAAGATTTCCCTGGTTTATTTCCAAGCTAATTTTTATAGTAAGACCTCCCAAGTTAACCTCTGAAGTTAGCCTATTTGTTTTCTAATTTGTTCATTGGGCAGAAAATCCTCATAGTAGGACTTGCGTCATTTTTACTTCCTAGGATTACTTCAAAAAGTTAAGTATACCTTAGTTTTACCAGACCACTGAGCTGATTAACAGCTCTCCTAGGGCTGGCCCGAAGGATTAGACTTATTTTACGTGGCTAAGAACTAGTTGGTTACTTAGCGACGGGACCTACAGCTTATTGTGGAATCTGAACCACATTATACCGAGAAATGAATTTCTGTCACCAGAAATAAATTCCTCTAACTCTTCATCAGCCGGGGGAATTGAACTCCGGCCCATCGAGTGACAGTCCACAGCTCTACCGATTCACCCAACAAAGAGCTGGATTAGATAGTTATCTTATATGTTAATTGGGCAGAAAATCCTCATAATAGGACTACCCCAAATTCCTTTGCAAGTTAGTTTGTTCCCTTAACAGTTCACCGAACAGAAAACCCTCGTTGCAGGCGTTCCCCATGTTTGCGTCTTTAAAGTTGGTGCACACGTTTTCTTAATTGTTCTGTGATTTTTAATTGGGAGCTGTTGACAGAAATCCTTGGTGAGACTCCCTCCGTCAGGTTTTAAGTAGGTTAGTGCGTTATCTTAGTGAAGTGTGGTAGCTTTGGTTAGAAAATGCTCTTAGCATGACTTCTGACGTTTAACTCGAATAAGCATTTCACGCTTTCTTAAGTCATCGTTGGTTTCCTTGGTTGGAAAATCCTTTTAGTAAGACTTTCACTGTTTCCCTCTGAGTTAGTTGATGTTTACTGTACTGTTCAGTTATGTACTTGGGCATAAGTTAGTTTATGCGTTTTATTGTAGGCTATTTGTTTGAAAGAGTCTTAAGAATGGAATCTGTAATGTCAACATTTTTTCTGAGTGTTGGTGCTTGGACTTAATAGCTTTTCTATATTTATCTGTTTATCCAGACTCTTTTGCTTGTTCTTGTGAGCTTTGAGAGTTTCGTTTCCATATGTATGTATGTTCTTTGAAAATTCTCACTTTATATCGCGATCCTTTCGTCAGTTTTCAGTTTACGTACCCGTAGCAATTGTCCTTTCTCTCTCTCACTGGAAGTTCTTCGTAGGACGAGTCGGTAGAGTTGTCGGCTAGCACTCTGCTAGGCCCGAGTTTGAGTCTCCGATCGGCCAATTAAGAATTAGAGCAATTTATTTCTGGTGATAGAAATTCATTTCTCGCTATAATGTGGCTCAGATTCCACAATAAGCTGTAGGTCCCGTTGCTAGGTAACCAACTGGTTCTTAGCCACGTAAAATAAGTCTAATCCTTCGGGCCAGCCCTCTCTAGGAGAGCTGTTAACCAGCTCAGTGGTCTGGTTAAACTAAGATATACTTAACTCTCTCACTGAATGTATAGTATGCCCAGCGTTCTTGTTCAGTAGAGGGTACAGGGAGGATGAAGCAGCGTTGCCAAACTTATTCTTATTTGCTTAATGAGTTTATATTGTTATCCTTTGTTTCCTCGCACTTAACATAACTTCTCTCCATCTTTCAAATGACAGCTATTCTTTGTCTCTTTACAAATGATATATTTTTCCGTTGCCAATTTATATAGGTATCCTTTGTCTCACAATGTCTGTAGTTATAATTAGTCACATCTCAAGGTATATAATTGTTCTTTGTCTCATATCAGCTAATATAGTTATCCTTTATCTCCTCAGTTTATTGTTATCCTTTGCATCTGATCAGTTTATTTGACCTATCTATTGTATTTTCTTTGTTATAGGGTTTGCTGTCCTTGTGTCGTCGTAATTTATGAGGTTATTCTCTTCACAATTTATATAGGTATCCTTTTCTCTCAATTTTTGTAGTTATGTTAGATTGTATAATCATCCTGTCTCAGCTCGATGGTGTCATCCATTGTCTCTTAAATTTATATAGTTATCCTTTGCCTCTTCGGTTTACATAGTTATCTTTTGGGGGCAGGGTCATTTTAGATGTTTATAGTTTGTCTTCATAGTTTTTTTTTTGTAGTTTTTGTTGTTTCTTCTCAAAATATATAGTTATTCTTAGTTTCTGCAATTTATCCTGTCTCCCTTTTATATGTAAAGAAATCTTTTTCGTTTCTGAGTTTATATGTTTATATTACGTAACTCTTCTGAAATTTTATGATGTTTCAGATTAACAGCTTTTCTAATATTTCGAATTATTCTGGTTATATGATCGCATGTTGCTCTTGTTATGTCGATTTGCACCTCATTTGATAATGTCATGGGCTCCTGAGAAGATATATTAACATTCTCTAATGATATTTAACCATTTTTATCAATTACAAGTGGATGATTTATTAGTTTCATCCATTGTTTATTATTATATATTAGTTTCTTAATTGATCTTTTTTTCTAATAACTGGTCTCCTCTTTCTGTATTTCTTGTTATATACTGTTACTTCTTTCGAAGAACGCCACATTCTTTGAAAGCATGAATTTCAAGTCAGTGGCCTGTATGGGCTTGTTCCAAATGAATAGGGTTCATCTCACGAATATTATTTTATTTATAATAATAACCATTCTTATCACGGCACTGAATTAGCAAACGGTTCCAGTGCCATGTCGTCAGACCAAACTTTCATAAATCACATCAAAAGGCTTCAGATAATTTTTAAGTTTACAAGTTCTCAAAATAATGAAATGTTATATTAAGATCTTTTGAATTTATTGGTAGTATATTTGTCAAGTCAGGAGAACTTTCCGAAGTTTGATAAGCATGCTTGTTGTTTAGTAACAGCCGGTTTATCTGACTAAGGTATAGCAGTCAGGAACCCTGATAAAGAAAATATCTTTAATTACAGTCAATTACTGATTCTTTTTATAGATTTCAAAGCAATTGCCAGGGTCAAATATCGTCTTTGGACTGTCCGCAATTACAGGAAAAACTATATGGAGAGAAAGTAGGTTAGTGACGGCAGGAAAAATAGACATGATATCGAAAGAATTTCTTAAATTGTTATCCCTTTTTATTCGTAACTTTTTTACAGTTACCTGTGCATTCTTGGTTCGATGTACAATGCAGAAGTATTGTTTACAATTTAACAATTTACCTTTTGCATTGTATGGTCAAACGTCAACTACGCTACCAAAGGAGGCTTTGCATCAGAGTAATTGAAAAGTCAAGAAGCTTCTGAGTATACAAAGTAAAAATTCAGGAAGCCTTTGAGAGTGACTAAAAAGTCGAAAGTAGCTTTTGAGTTTTTGTATTTAAATACCAAAAAACCTGTCAGTTTGTTGGAGAAAGTAAAAATTCAAGGAGTTTGTGAGTCTTGAGTAACTGGAAACTCAGGGAGGTAATGGGTTTGAGGAGTAAAACAAAGTAGAAGCCTTACATTCTGAGTAGGGGATAGTGCCGTCAGTGCTGTAGGCATTACTAGCTGCATCCATTCTTATGCCTTTTGCTTTGACTCCTTTTCCACTTCCTTTCTTCAGTATTGCTGTCCAACACCTCTAACTGTTACTTTTTAGTGTAACTACGGGGTTTTCTTCCATTTCCAACTTTAGATCTTTGTACTTCATTCCTTTTATTTTCTGGATCTTTTTATATTGTTTTCCAACCGCCCCAACTCCCCCTTTCCAGTCATAAGTGCTGAATAGCCGAATGTTCCCCAGTGTTTGGCTTTGACAGCCTAAATTTCACAAAATCAAATCTGAATAAATGGAAAATTTAGTGGCCTTAGTTTTCTGTAAAAGAAAGCTATGGAGATGGCTTGGTCTGTCCGTCAGCACTTTTTCTGTCTGCCCTCAGATCTTAAAAACTACTAAGGCTAAAGGGCTGCAAATCGGTATGTTGATCATCCACCCTCCAATCATCAAACATACCAAATTGCAGCCCTCTAGCCTCCGTAGTATTTATTTTATTTAAGGTTAAAGTTAGCCATGGATCGTACGTCTGGCAGCGCTCTCCGGAGGCGTCGCCGACGCACCTTCACATGACCGCATCTGGGGAGCAACTGAGAGCTGACCGGCCGTAGATGAGAGTTTCATACAGTACTATACGCGGTACAGAAAACTTCGGCGTATTTTTTACTTGTTTAGTCTAAGTGACAACTCAAAGAGTCTTTGTATTAGAGAAAGTGAAAAGTCAGAGCGACAGAGTAAGTGAAACGGAAGTTTCGAGATGGGGTCAGTGACTACTACAGGGTCTCGATGAGGTCTTCAGACGTGTGTCCGGAATCGTTTCGTTCGTCAAAACTTGTAATCATTTTGCCTTTTTTTCTGGATATGACCTTGAGTACTTTTGTTGCTGATCTTGGCAACTGATTAAACATTGTTGTGTTTCGTAGTATTTATTCCAAAGAGTAGAATATAGAATATAATAAAAAAAAAGTGTGTATTTGTATCAGTTCCGTATTGCTGTGAAACACGTGATTATTATTAATGGTATGAAAATGCGCCTTCAAAAGTTATCATTTATTTGATACTCATAAAAAGTATGAAAGTTATTCGAAATAAATTCCTGACAATTGTGCCTGCAGAAGCAGTACTTTGAGGGGTTTAATTATCATCATTTTAACATTAGCTTAGGTTCGTGTCGCCTGATGTGGTATGTTATATAACATTTTCACATTGTTGAGGTTCACGTGTCCTGATGTGGCATGTTATATAACATTTCACGTTATGGAGTGTAATTGTAAGTGGTGCCAAATGAATAATAATAATAAGTCGTAATATTGCATGTATGTTAGCACGTAATCATTAGCGCTGGGTTACAAATGAAGACACACTATTTACGGTTAATTGCCAACTGGTAACTGATGGCTGCAAAGTAACCTGTCACGCGGATTGACATATAACATGCAATGGACGATATCAAAGCAGAACTTATAATTGTTATTATATTTACTGCCATTTTCATGGCTTTTTTCCTTTATTTTATTCACAAACTATTTCAGACCCGAAGAAAACAAGACAATAGGGATGGAAGGGAGTAGGGAGGGGCTTAATCATTAAGGAAGCGACGGGGAAGAAATTTCATAAGTCAGGAAAAACAGAAGCTAAAAGTTAAGTGTACCTTAGTTTAACCAGACCACTGAGCTGATTAACAGCTCTGTGAGACAATCCCAGAGCCTTGCATTATATTCTGAGAACACTATATTTAAACAAGTAAATCATCATATGGGCCTGTCTGTATGAATGTTTACCTTTTGAATAATTATAATAATAAATATTTTCTTACTATTATTGTTGTTGTTGTTGTTAACATGGTAAATTTGCCACGATTTACCTCTAAGGCCATACAGTTTTTTTCTTCTTCTTCTTCAGAGCCAAGTAGCATTCTGAGGTAAGTTTTTCCAGGAGAAGTTCTTGCAGCCTCTCCAGATCATGAAGATAATCCTGGATTATGGATCGTTTCCAGGTATGACCCGTAGAGGCTTCTTCCGGTTAAAGTCGCCCCGTAATTAGCTTACGTTAAGAAGCCTTCTTGGAGGTTTGTGGCGAAGTTGCTATTCAGTTCCACTAAGCTGATTTGATTAACAACTTCAGGGTTGTTCTATTTTTTTTTTCATTATTTTAATGAGGGATTTCATTGAGGTTGTCTTTCCCCTTTTATTCATGCTGTATGTTGTTTAAACCTTACTCTCTCTCTCTCTCTCTCTCTCTCTCTCTCTCTCTCTCTCTCTCTCTATATATATATATATATATATATATATATATATATATGTTTATATATACATATATATATGTTTATATATACATATATATATATATATATGCATACATATATACATATATGAATGTGTGTATGTATGAGAGAGAGAGAAAGCTAACCTGACCTCATGATTTGGTTAAATTATGCAATAATAATAATAATAATAATAATAATAATAATAATAATAATAATAATAATAATAATAATAATAATAATAATAATAATAATAAACACTCTTATTTTTATCATTCGACTGATCAGAAAGTCAATTTAGTTGTCAGATATAATATGTATGTATTCATGTAAGTAATATCCCCTTGGCAAATCTTTTTGCCAGGAAAGGTTATTGCCTCCTTCCGCCACTCCCTTTGAAGGGGAAAGTCGGTACATCTAATAAATGTTTGACGTACAATCCTCCATTTTAGACCACTTTTGACATTTAACGAAATAAGCCTTAGTATTGGAAAATTCTAACCTCTTAACACCCTGTTGATTTGTCTTAAAAGGGTGTTGCAACTATTTGTAATTCGTCTTGCAAATGTGGTTCAGTTCTTCATGAATTGCCTTGCAAAATAAGATTTTTATTATTGTTAAAGTGCCTTCCTAAAAGCCATTATAGAAGTATTCCTGTTTTCTAACTGTCCTAGCTATGCGTGATTTTTCGTAAACATTCTTGGTTTGTCCTCCAGAATGGTCTAGAAAATATTCAAAATTCACTTTATAAAAGGTTTTAGTTTTGTACAATAATTATTCCTCTTGTGTAGAAGGGATTTTTAACCATTCATGATTTGCCCTCAGTAATATGTTGTAACTCTATGTATTTCGTCTTCCAAGTGCACGTCATCGAAATATGGGTTCCAACTATTCGTGGTTCTTATTGAAAAGGAAAAAGTCCATTTGTTATTCATCCCTAAGAGGGAGCTCTTACTGTATACCTTCAGGTCTCTTAATGAAGGTTTCCTTGAAATTTAAAGTTTAACTTGTGTTTCCATTTTAAACCATATTATTTACACTGAAAGATAAGTCAGGCATCAGTGCCTATCGTCGTTACGACGCTAGGTACATAAGCAAATCAGTCAATGAGGTATATTTTGGCCATGAAAGTAGTGGTTCCACCTGAAGAGGAATTTGAGAGCGTATGGGAGAGGCACAATTATGATGGTTGATGGTTTAGAAGAGGGACAACGACGACCATTCGATCATGCCGAAGCGACCATGTTGCGTGCACACTCCATGAGCAGTGATGCTATATGGAGGCATTTGATCACGTGTAATTAGAGCTTGGCTTAATACCGTGAGATATGCCTTGCATATAGAATAGATAACGAAGGAAACAAAGGCTTTGTAAAATTATGGAGAGAGATTTTTCTTTTCTCTGCTAAGATAAGTTAATCAGAGAAACAGAAAGATCGTCTACAGATACAACACTTTATGACGGTGGAAAATGTTATGCAGTGACTGCTAGGTTATGCAACACTGGTTATGGTCAATACTTGGATGGGTAACAGCCAAGAAATGTCAAACGCCATCGGCACATAGATCTTTGAATATCCATGTAGTAGGGCTAGCAACCTCATCCCAAATGTGGTTGTTCAGAAGCAGAAGCGCAATACCTTTTGGAGTGACCCTAATAACTAAAATAAATTGAAATATTAAAAAACAAAAAAAGAATGAAAAATTATTTATGAATTGAAGAAATAGAATAAAATCACATCTAAGGAAATAGCTGATGGAAAACTAGGAAAGGTAAGCCCCTGCATGTGTAGACTCACGGCTAGAGAAATGATAGTAAGGAACTTATAAAATTCAAAAGCGACATATTACTTGACTAGTACGAACGAAACCAGATCCTGTGAAGCGTTCGTCAAGCAGAGCAGCTGTGTATGACGGGTAGAGTAAAAATTTGCACGTCTTTTCATCTTGCATATTTGATGTAACTTCTCAAGAGTTCTTTCACTTTTGAAACACATGTCTCGTGTGTGGAAAGGCTTTATATATATATATATATATATATATATATATATATATATATATATATATATATATATATATATATATATATATACATATGTGTATATATATATATACAATATATATATATATACTGTATATATATACATATACATATATATATATATATATATATATATATATATATATATATAGACATATATATGTGTGCGTGTGTATCTGTGTGTGTGTTTGACATCAAACAAACACTCACTCACATAAACACCCATTCATAACCGCAGTGCGAGCGGTTATGAGAGGAAAACGCCAATAAAAGGAAGCGTTGCATGTCACTAATAACAATAATAACGCCTTATTCCTTATCTCCGTTCCGACGAAGAGAAATCTTAACCTAGGACTGGGCGTGTTGTGAGGAGAGAGAGAGAGAGAGAGAGAGAGAGAGAGAGAAAGCGGCGGAAGTCGAGAGAAATAGAAAGTGGTTTAATCTGAACGTCTCATCTCCTCTATTATTTAAGGCAGCGAAAATGGCACGCTATTTAGGGGGTGTCTTTTGTCACCCTTTTCTCTCTCTCTCTCTCTCTCTCTCTCTCTCTCTCTCTCTCTCTCTCTCTCTCTCTCTATGGCAGATCCATTGACTTTTCACCATTGAGCTAATATTTTATTCTCTCTTCTCGTTGCTCCGCCAGATCACATGAGCAGATCAGTTAATCACGTAATTTTTTC
>NC_089796.1:19136801-19146801 GCF_040412425.1 Macrobrachium rosenbergii
TTCGCTTCTCCCCCAGAGCGATGAAAAATCACTGGCTCTATATCATGATCAGTTACTGCTGCAGTGTGGGGTCTGCGGTAGGAGGTTGAAACCAACATTCTTTGGAAGCTTGAATTTCAAGTCAGTGGCCCCTTTGGTGTGCTTGGTCTATGTGAATAAGTTTCCCTTTGGTTGGTGAAGTTCAAAAGGATACTATTTGCCTTCGAAATAGTGATGTATAATAATAATAAGGGAAAGACTGTTGTGTAATCATTTTCTAGCCGATGTTATATTGACTTTTCAGCAGTTTTTTGTAATTATTTTCAGTAGGAGATATGCATTCGTCTTTGTTCTCACTTTTAGAAACTTCATCGAAATGGCACCTGAATGTATGATGTTTAATGCTGATACAAAATCTGACACGAAAAGTGATTTATCTGCATAATTAACCATCGAGATTTAGAATTGTTTTATTTTTTTTTTATAATTCTTCCTATCTTACATTTAGTTGCCACTGAAATGGTGTGTGAATATTTATTTTCGTATACTTACTAACAATAGAATTAAGCATTTTCAAGATTAAACCTTGAAATTATTAGTAATTTTTAGTAGTTTTACACCATGAAGCAAATTGTTACGACTGTAACGAGACATTATCTTAGTACATCATGCCCTGTGAGAATTCAGTCATGCCCTCTGTCATAAGATACGATCTGAAGCTGTGCATAATTAATGAAAGTCGTCTCATTGAGGTCCACATCAGGCGTCTTGTCGCTTCCAACACCTTACCACACTTAGAGGCCGCCTTAGGGCAAGGGCCTGTGGTCGCATAACCCCGCTTAATCTGAGCCAACCAGAGGAAGATCTAAAAACAGTCCACATTTATCACGGATGTACTGGGAACTGGCGAAAGTTTTGTCAACTTATCACTGGCATTGTGTCCTTTTTTTTTTATTTTTACGCGGGAGAGAAAATTAATGCAACTATAATGATGACTTTTATTAGCAAGGGAAAACCGGTACAGATGTCATACAGAATTTTACAGAGGCGAAAATTAGTGCAAAAGGGATGATGGAAATTATGTATCACACATAGAATCCAATTAGAGCAAATGCTGCATTTTCTAATTTGTGAGCCACTTGCAGAGTCAGTCGACTGACTTCACACGCGTTGATTTTGCAATGCAATCAAACGGAGTGCTGCTTCACCTGATTTGTATTACAAATTTTATTGAGTTCTGTTGCAACCAGAGTCATTTTACTTTTAGTTATTGGTTGGAAAAAAAGGTTAAAAAGTACATCAGGTGTAAATTTTGATTCCATTCAGTTCGTACCTAAGTAAAATTACTTTCGTGATATTTATGAAAAAATAATGAAAGAGGAAAGTATATCGTAATTACACAGATCATTGCAAAACGAAAAGGGGAAGATATATCAAGCGATGACCCCCTGCAATATTGTTGCTTGAATATTAATACACATTTTGGGGAAGGCTCCAGTGGAATAATAACCATCCCTTCCGTTCCCGGAAGCAAAACTAAACAAAACTTGTTTACAAAGTTTGATTTGGTCTTTATGGCCAATCCCGGGCAAACTGTTGACTCTCGCCATAAACCAAGATGTAAACAAACACTGAATGGATGATATTTATCTGTGCTGTAAAAAGAAATTCTTATTACGGTAAAGATTCGTTTAGAATTCCATTCGGAAATGTGAAATCTGGGTAAATAAGCGAGGGAAATGAAGAAGAGAAGATGTTATTTTATATAGTAGAGGAGAAAACTGATAGGTGAGAAAATACATGCATCTTGCCTTTATTTTTATTATTATTATTATTATTATTATTATTATTATTATTATTATTATTATTATTATTATTATTATTATGAGAAATTGTTTTAACGATCACTTACATTTCTAGATTCTGATTCTCATAGGGCTCTCCTCAAGGATTTGCTTCATAATGAAATTTGAAAAGGGAGCAAGATGACGTTAAAGAAGCTATAATACAGCTTCTGCAGCTTCTCTTCACTATCCATAATCAGTAGTGTGTCATCTTTAAGCACTGGCAGTCTCAAACTCTATTCCCAACCAGTCACTGTTTCATTTCCTTATCCTTACTTCCCTCCCATTAAAAAAAAAAGTTTTAATCGCTCTCATTAGCTCATTCTCTGAACCATATATTCATGATATTCACCACTTTGCCTCTCCATCAATTTTATCATTATCTTTTTGCAAGGCCCTTGTATGCAGCGCACAGTCTTTACCTTATACTCGGAATTTTCTCACATAACTTTTATAAAAACAATTAATCTACTCACCCTCTTTCTTGTCAATTCTTGTGTCACCTGTCCTGCTTTCTAAGTCAGATTCTTATCCCACACCTCTGAAATACTAAATAATGTTATGCCCCTATAATTCTTATAGTATTTTTACCGTATAGCCTACAAAGGCATAATTATTCCCATCACCTATCCTTTCTGAAATTTTTCCCAGTCTAGATATACCTTATTCACTACGGTCAGCCATTCAGTTATGCTTTCAACACTGCACTGCATTATATCACTTGTAATCCATCAAGTCTTCTCGTCTTTCCATTCTTTGACGTTTCATTTACCTTCCTTACATCCTCAGCTATCACCACAAAAGATTTCAAACTTGCACAGATTCCTTATGCTGTTGGTGAGCTCTGCCTCTTACATCTTCCACAATCAGCAAACCCCAAAATACTTGCTGTGTTGACCCAGGACTGCAGTTCATGTGAAATAGCATGCAGCATATTTCTGTTAAGAGCTTTGTTCTTAAACCCATGAGCTCATTAATCTTTCTGTTTGCATTTACTCTTTGCAGAACTACTACTTATTCTCTTTAAAGTTCCTGCTCATATTCAGTGATTGCTTAACATCGAATATCCCTGGAAGTAAAGATAATCAAAAGAAAGAAAACAGTGGAAAAATTCGGAGCCCAATTCTCAGGGAAACTATGCGAGTATATTCGCTTTTATAGAGATGTGAAAGTTATGGGAATCTGGGTAAACAGAAAAGGTATTTTTATATGCATTGAGTGTTTGGGAATGGTTATATTTTTCTTAGATGTTTCCCTTTTTAAATTATCTCTCTCTCTCTCTCTCTCTCTCTCTCTCTCTCTCTCTCTCTCTCTCTCTCTCTCTCTCTCCTCTCTCTCTCTCAAGCCTATGCCAATTAAAGATGCGTGTTATACAGACATACATTTACTTATATAGATATATTTTTCAATATTAAGTCGTTTCCCCTAGAATAGGATGATTCCAGAGATAAAAAAAATCAACGATCACTGCCACATTCATGCTTTTAACTGGTGAACCGTGACTGAAGCGCAACATTAGCTATTTCGTATACTTACACAGAACTCTCGCAAGCAACTGCCAGTAAAATTTGCGTAGTATGGAAAAACAATAGTGGTCACTACTACGGTCATAGTTTCAGCTGTTGAATCGTGAAGCATTAGCTACTTCATACACGTACACAGAACGGTCATCGATTCCCCCTACACACACACACACACACACACACACACACACACACACACACACACACACACATACTCACTGCACCATTAGCCTCTCGCTTGGGTGCACTCTCATTCTTCGTTAATATCTAGGTACTTCCTTTTCAGCATATACCTGTTCTACATCAAGTATCAAACCCTCTCTAGATTTTCGTTTCCTCCTTCACCCTAACACTTCTGAATCATATTCTTTTCACTAATCTATCGTCATCTGTTCTTTCCACATGACCGAACCATCCCAAAATGATATGATCTATCCTTTCGCCTACACTAACTATTTTATATTTTTCTACGCACCTCTAACATCCTTACTAACATTCATTGCTGTATCTTTCTAATTTCCATTTCCGTCATAACCTTACCCTTTCTCATATTTACTGTCAAGTGTATGTTCTTGCAAACTTTCAAATAGTTCAATGGTTTCTGTAGTTTTTCTTCACTATCCCAAATCACCACTCAAGATTCATATTCGTATCTCACATCTTTGCAACGACTTCTGCTGTCCTTTTTCTGACTTTTGGCATCATTCCATCTTTGAAGATTATTGAACAGCCATGGAGACATCACACTCTTGTCTAAGGCCCACTTGTATATAAAACCAGGCACTCCCGCCTGCTTATTCTGTAAACTTCACTTCCATCATGAAAATCTTAATTCGCACTCAGTAGGCTATCGTTCACACACATAGACACACACACACACACACACACACACACACACACATATATATATATATATATATATATATATATATATATATATATATATATATATATATATATATATATATATTTTCTATGTTTATATCAGCAAGAACTCGGGTGATGGCGGCGGCAGCTGTTTCCTAACGGAATCTGTCGCATCCTTATTTAATTTTCGGCCGAGGGAGAAACCTCAACTTTGCTTTTCTTACACTAGGTGTATGGACGACAGTCATGAATGGAACTTACAGTCTCTTAGTGGATCAGATACTGAGTTTGTGCGTGTGTGTGTGTGTGTATATATATATATATATATATATATATATATATATATATATATATATATATATATATTATATATATATATATTCACTTACATGTATACATACATACATGTACAGACTCGTGTATATATATATTTTTGTTTGTATGTGTATATATATACAGAGAGAGAGAGAGAGAGAGCACTCTTTCTGTGTCTCATCACAAGGAAGATTTCCTAAACAGTGTTATGAAAAATAACCCACATTGTTCAAGATTCTGTGAAAACCTCCTCCGCAGGAGAAACCTCACTGCCTACTTCCCCCTTATAGCAAGAGGGGATTTGGTGGGGATTACGGAATCCCATCAGACGTTGTGGTTTAGTGCTTCTGTATAGAACGCTTCTTTCTTATGTTAGTACAGTTACAATGAGACGGTGGAATTACAGACGGAATTCTGTGCTCTCAATGTCTGTTCTGTTAGTTGTTGTGAATTGCACGATCTTTTTTTTTCGTATAGAGCAGTTATGAGGATTTATTTGGAAATGGAGATAATCCACGATTCACAATTTTAGGTCTGATTTGGCAATGGTCGTTGTTTATGTTTCTTCCCTGGATTCATTACTTGTAAGGAGAAACTGCTCAACGGAGCATGTATACTCTTCTTTCTTCTTCTTCTTCTTCTTCTATCTCTGCATCTTTTCCCCGCCTGTCTCGGTCAAACACATCGTCCTCTAACAATTGTTTGTCTCTCAAATCTTATATACATATATATATATATATATATATATATATATATATATATATATATATATATATATATATATATATATATATATATATATATACACACATACATACATGCATATTTAAATATATTATATATATATTTATATATACACATATATGTGCATATATATGCTTGTGTGTTTAGGCTTACTCCAGCTTCTTTTTTTCATTTTTTTTATAGTGAAGGTGTTTCATTATCAGGTAGAGTGTACTAACATGATAACGGAAACGTCTCTCTCAATAATGGACCTTTTTTCTGTTTGTTGATGTCAAAAACCTTCATGTACAAAAGCGTTTCATAACATGCAATAAAATTTTCAGTATATTAACAACAGGAACATCTTAATCTTGAATATTGAACTGTTAGTCTGTTCATAACAGATACGTTTTGCTGTTGAGTTTTTAATGCATTCCTAATTAAACTTTTCCAAACGTAAACCAAGGTAGTAATTCATCCATTGACATTAAGGTAACAACATTAAGTATATGAAATTTAATCGAAATATGTAAATAATTGTACCGCTCCGTCACTCGACATCGTGTTGATAATATGTAGTTACGGTCTAATTTTCATCAAGTGGCTCCTAATTTGAACATTACAAGGGACTTTTGCGCGAGGAGATGAAAATTCTTGTGTTTGCTTGTAAAATGTAATACATAAAATACAATTGGACAGGATTTTAAAAATTGCTCTCTGGATTATTTTTATGAAATAGGATACATAGAAGCTATATTTTTGGTATGTATTATATAGATAATACTACGTGTTGACTCTAAAAATTAACCTACATATGTAATCATGGACTTCAACTTTGGAATTGATATTCACATACTGTTGATTTGTCATGTATATCTTTGGCTTCTAATTGGTATGTTTATAATATTTACCACATAATGCGTATTTGTTTGCACTCATTTGAAAGTGTTACTCACGTAATAGATGCAGAATTCTGTGCATTCATTTTTTTAATTAATACCTACTTGATTTTCATTTCACTATACAACAATAACCATTGAGGCTCTTGTGGTTTCGAGAACATCCGACTAATAAGATATACTTCATAATACGTAATACACAATTTTCGTCTTACAAAAAATGACACGTTTAATTCCAGCAGTAGAACATTATTATTGTGCTTCAGTTTCCACGTAGAGACTCTGTGACCTCACGCTAAGACCGCTGGCTGGCAGGCCTAGGGAACATCTGAACTATTCCCCCTTCATACGAAGTCATCGTCTGCGCTCGCATGCCCGGCTGAACGTGCAACGTGTTAATCCGATTATGACCGCAACAGGAACTTCCACCGAAACGCTGGCGAACCGAATATGTCTGTCTCGTTTCAGAGACGTGGTTTTCTGGCATAAATGTTCGTCATCGTCGCGTCCGCGGTCCGACAAGTCCTTGTGTGTCGTTCATGCCGAGTTCGAGTAAATGCTTTCACTGACGTCTTTGTAGTTTTCAGGTTAAGACGCTTTGTTTTTTTCTTCAAATTAATTTTTTTTTTGGGGGGAAGGGGGAGAGAGTGGGGGTGGAAGCAGTGGGCCATGGTTTATGCTCTAAGTGAGATTTCAGGTTGTTAAGTGCAGTAATTTCTTTTTTTTTTTTATCACGTTTGACCTGTCTCATGATTTTCTTCGGTAAATGAAAGTCGGAAAACTTTCCGTTGTTCGGCGATGACCTTAATTTGACAATATTTTTATTTTCTATCAGTCATTCTTGTCTTCTTTGCAGTGATAAAGGAGAAACGGTATTATGATTAGGAAAGGGACGATAATTTTAAAGAGAAAATACCCACAAGTCGTGTCCTAGTGACACCCGAAAGACAAGAGGGGAAATTCAGAAGAGGACTTCATGATTGCCTTACTTTTGTCTATTTGTTCTTCAAGTTCATTATTTTTTACATCATGCTATTGGTCAGATTTCAGTTTTATTACATTCGGGAATCTCTCTCTCTCTCTCTCTCTCTCTCTCTCTCTCTCTCTCTGACGCTTTCTGCCGGAAAAGTTTTTAACAAAGAGTTAGTGATAATAAAAGATAATAGCCTCACGCTCCAGTACCGGAAAATGAATGAAACCCCTCACAGTTACAGCTGAATTCATTAAAATTAACCTGGGATGAGGAAAGATGAAGAATAGATGCCGTTAGAAATTACCGTAGCACGTCGTCTCGTGTTTCTAAATGCAATCAATTTTAGTTAACGGAGTGAATACGTTGAAAGAAAAAAGGGTTAGAATGAATAATGGAAGATGAAGAATACTGTTTAAATGAATTGGTACGTGTAATGTTGTAAACAAGAGGTCACCTTTTGACAGTCTGAGGGAAATTTGTCTGTAATAATTGGGTGTATGTGTGTGCGCGCATGCCCCGCGCTTGTATATGATTAAAATTAATTGTTTCCAATTTTTCTGTAATCTTATTTAATTTTCTCTCTGTGTAATATAGAATATAATGCCTTCTCTCTCTCTCTCTCTCTCTCTCTCTCTCTCTCTCTCTCTCTCTCTCTCTCTCCATTTAGATTAAAATTCTCTCTCTGCATTTAGATTGAGTTTCTCTCTCTCTCTCTCTCTCTCTCTCTCTCTCTCCTCTCTCTCTCTCTCTCTCTCTGAAGAAAACCAATTTCAAGATCATCCTTTCATTCGCAGCAACTGGCAGACGATTTCCGTTGCTCCCTTCTCCCAGGTTCACGCCCGCAAGACGTGGGCGTCTGCATTCCTCCAACAGTGACTGTAGGCTACGCCCACTCATGTTCGAGTTCCTTCACCCGTGGCATCCTTATAGGTCCCATTAATGGAAAGTGAAGGGTTTTGTACTCCAAGTTTAGGGAGGGCTTCAAATTAGGACGATTCTGTCTCACTCGAATTTACCAAGATTATATATATATATATATATATATATATATATATATATATATATATGTATATGTATATATATATATATATATATATGTATGTATATATATATACATATATATATGTATGTAGTTATATATATATATATATATATATATATATATATATATATATATATATATATATATATATATATATATATATATATATATTAGGATTACATACAGGCTATTGGATGGTGGTAGGATGAGACAAAATGAGAGCAGTGTAAGCAGTATAGTGGGAAGAGACTTGAGCTGTTATTGGAAGCCAAGGTGGGAATGCATGACGGGATTTTTGAGCCGACTCTCCTTTATAGCTGAATGCAAATGAACCAAAAAAAAGTGAAAACTTTAGGATAAACTTTTTGTGTGGTATGCGAGGCATGTAAAAAAATTGATATGGCAAGAAACGAGGAGTTACATAGTTGTAAAATGTCTAGCAAAAGATCAGAGTATTTTGAGATGGTTCAGTCTTGCGAAAAAAAATGGGCGATGCCAGCGTGCAAATCAGAGGTGATAGGGTATAGAAGAAGTTCCAGAAAGGACTGGATTGATAGGGTAATGTATTAGGAAGGAAGGGCCCTATAATTCACTGATAGGGTATAGAAGAAGAGGTTCTACAAAGGATTGGATAGATAGTGTAATGTATTTGGAAGGGAGGGCAGTATAATTCACTATGCGAAAGAATGCATGACATGTATGATATGGAATATAGTTTTTAAGCATTAAGGCTAATGAGGCAGTGATTGAAGTTGTTTTCTGTGGAGCCATCCCCTGTTTAGGGACAAACTTCATGTTGACAAACGAAATTAAATATTTACTTGCATTTATTTTTATGTGTACGTGATGGGCTAACCCATATTTTTATTAGCGCAGTGACAGCAGGAGAAATGTAGTCAGACTAGAGAGAGAGAGAGAGAGAGAGAGAGAGAGAGAGAGAGAGAGAGTGGGATGTGTGTGTGTGTGTGTGTGTGTGTGTGTGTGTGTGTGCGCAGCGGTTCGATGCCAAATGAATCAAGCGAGACGTTTTTCCAATTTCGGGTCATCCCATGCCGTGACATTCTCGTTCCTGACCTGTCCGATGTCGTTGACTCTTGGCCTCTGCCCCCCTTTCCCCTCCCCCTCCCCTCCCCTCCCCTCCCCCTCCCTCCTCCCTGAGGTCTTTCCCTGCTTCCTCTTTTCGTTTCCCGTGATGTCGTCGGTAGCGTCTCCTTTCATCTGGAGAACAAGGGCCTTGGCGGTATTGGGCGTAATATCTGGTTGAAAATGCTTGGTTTGTGGTTTAAATGATTATGCTATTTGTTTAGAAGTAATGGTTTGGTCGACAAGTGATGTGATATGTGGTATTTATTGGAAAATGTGCGGTTTAATGCGTATAATTTATTGTTTAGTGTAGTATATAACATAAAAATTACTTATTTGTGCGTAGTCTGTAGTATTGATATTCAGACAGTGAATAATTTTTGCTAATTATGTTCATATATATATATATATATATATATATATATATATATATATATATATATATATATATATATTATATATATATTCTTTGAGTAAATAGGAAGACAAGTACTTGTTCTTGTAAGCAGGAAGACAAGGAAGGAAGGAATGAAAAGAGGAAGAGAGGAGACCCTAGGAATGCAGGTCGACAGACCAGAAGAGGCGCTGAAACGGAAGGGTGTTAATTAAATTAACATCCGAGTATCAAAGTTAGCGACGGTGGGATTCATTATAGAGATTAGTGGCCCGTTGTATGCAAGATCTACACAAAAACCAAGTAGTATGTCGCTGTACATTGCATGGTATGGTGTGTGTGCTGCTGAAAAAGCATT
>NC_089796.1:19151801-19226801 GCF_040412425.1 Macrobrachium rosenbergii
TATTTCCGAGGTAGAGCGGAATTGGATATTAAAGGACGTTTGTAGCTTAATGCTTTTATTATATATATATATATATATATATATATATATATATATATATATATATATATATATATATATATATATATATATATATATTTATATATATATATATATATATATATAATATATATACATACATTATATATATATATATACGTATTATATATATATATATATATATATATATATATGTGTATATATATATACAGTATATATATATATATATATATATATAATATATATTTATATATATATATATATATATAAAAACATCTTCTGTATATATGTATATATGCTCTTCTGTGTATGTATGTATGTATGTATGTACGTATATCTGTCTGGGGTCAAATAGTTTTTTTTATAATACACTGCTTCATACTAGGAGAGAGAGAGAGAGAGAGAGAGAGAGAGAGAGAGAGAGAGAGAGAGAGAGAGAGAGCTGCTGTGAGTCTCACCCACCAGTCTCACCCACCGCGTGAATAGAAGCAATAAAACGAGGTGTGTACTGCATCACGCGCATGCGCCTTCACCCCTCCATGAACTACACCCAGCTTTGATAGCTCCGTGATCTTCGCTTCTGGAAACTGGAGACGGCCTGGACGTGACGGGGTGCCAGTTACACGTTGCGTAATGAACGACACCCGTCGGGCGTTAATGTCTTCGCCATGTTTAATGGATTTGAACGCAAGACAGCCTTTAGGATTTCGATTGCGCTATTTGACTGGCGATGTCTTTGAACGTCAGTTACAGGTTGATGCTCTAGGGGGCGGGGGTATGGGGGAATTATGGATTTAAAAATACTGAAAGTGTTTGTAAACATTGAACCAGAATTTAAAAAGAAATATGAATAGTGAAGTTATAAAGAAAACATGCCTTCAGGGATTGAAATGTATATACAGTATATATATATATATATATATATATATATATATATATATATATATATATATATATATATATAACCCTTTTGTAAAACAGTTACTTCACCACTACAGCTCTTTACATGAATTTATTTATGCTTCCGAAGCAAATATATATATGTATATATATACATTTATATATGTATATATAGATATTTATATATAAATACATACACACAAGCGCGAGGAAAGATGCACACGTACTGTAGATAGTATTTTAAAATTGCGTAATGTGCGTGATAACTGTTTATATCCTAACCGAGGACGGCAACATTAGATGTCACTAACGTGACGTTATTTTGAAAGAATGGAAGTGAGTTAACGTTTTCTTAAATGCGACATCATTAGCTACTTAAATGCATTGTCTAATTTAGCTAAAAAGGTCGATCGTGACTGAACGCGCTTTATCACTTAAGAGTAACATTTAGAAGAGCAATTAAGGGAGTAATGTCATTCTCATGTTAGGTTTGGTCCAGTACTTTGGCTTGATATTTCGGCAAGTGTATAAAAGCTGTTTTTCTTATAATTAATTTGTGCTTGTCTTTTTATTATTATTAGTATGTTATGCAATGTTTTCCGAACGTGATTGAGACACACACATAAGCATACACACGCAAACTGTACAACGAAGAGTGTATGTAATTATATTTGTCGTGTTCCGATGAAAATCTTGTCAAATAAATCCTTTGCACCCGAGTATTATTTCATTTGTAAAGTATGAGTAAATTACAGTGCCATATATTTAGTTGAGAATTACCTTTTAAAGAGCATCCTCAACCATAATCTATAACGTTTGTGAATAATAGGAACAGTTGCTCGATGCGTTTATTCTCGTGAAATACTCTGGTCATTTTCGCAACACCTGGAAGAATATTGACTATTTACACCGTGACCGCGAGGGAAATCAATCCCTGGCCTTGGTCAGCATCTGCATTGCTGAAGTCTGACCTTTCTGCACCCCTGAACGTCTGATGCTTTGTTGAAATCTAACCTTGTTAGAGAACTTTCCATCTTGAGTTTTGGTTAAGAGTCATCATGTGCATAGCTGATCACTTGATGCTTTGTTGAAGTGTAACCGCGTTCGAGTCTCCGACTGACCAATGAAGAATTAGAGGTATTTATTTCTGGTGATATTCATTTCTCGGTATAATGCGGTTCGGATTCCACAATAAAGCTGTAGGTCCCGTTGCTAGGTAACCAATTGGTTCTTAGCCACGTAAAATAAATCTAATCCTTCGGGCCAGCCCTCTCTAGGAGAGCTGTTAATCAGCTCAGTGGTCTGGTTAAACTAAGGTATACTTAACTTAACTTGTAACCTTATTAAAAACAGTCATGTTTTCATTAAGTCTAACACTGTTAAAGAGCTGATCATATGATGGTCGGTTGAAGTGTAACTTTCTTAAACTGCTCATCATTTTGTCAGTCAGCTATGGCCTTCAAATTTTGTTCAAGTCGAAGATTGCGAGAGGTCGACAAATCTTGTGAAAACTACTGTTTATATGGGTTATTGGTAAAATAAGGTTAAACCTTGTTGGTCCATTTCTGTTGTCGAAGTCTAACCTCGTTAAACAGCTATTCGGGTGTAGTTTTGTAGGGATGTATCTTTGGTAATTTGTAGTTCATATGATGCTGTGTTGAAGTCTACCCTTTTTAAAAGAGCTGTTGATATAATGTGCAATTGAAGTCTAGCCTTGTTACAGCTGTTCATCTGCTGTTCTGTTAATGTCTAACAATGTTATTACACATATATTTGTCAGAATTATACCTGATGCCTAACCCTATTAAATAAGTGGTCAACTAATGCTTAATTATAATAATACCGAGAATTAATTTAGCAAGGTAAAAAGTATAGTTGATTAATTACCTGTCTGTATGTGTTTCAGGTGATTACACATCATATATATATATAATATATATATATATATATATATATATATATATATATATATATATATATATATATTATATTATATATATATATATATACTGTATATATAGTATGTGTGTGTGAGTGTGTCTGGAAAGGAAAATATCATGGATATTTTTCTTTATGGCTGATATTCGTTATTACCAATGGAGCCCGTTCCATTTCATGTTATATCCTCAGGTATTTCCCGAACACATGGGGACCTGTCCGGTATAATTTGAAACAAGAAAAAAAGTGACGCAAATCAGTGGTTTTTTACAAAATAACTAGTAATAAAATAAAGTAAATATTAAACGTATGACTCGTTTATCAGTTCTTAATTACGTTTTGTTAATGACTTGTCAGTTTTGTTAGCAATGCAGCTGTAAATAAGTCGTTTTTCACGTTTGTTTTGTATTTGTTTGTAAATATTTTTAGTTTGTTTATATATATACTATATATATATATAATATATATATATATATATATATATATATATATATATATATATATATATATATATATATATAGAGAGAGAGAGAGAGAGAGAGAGAGAGAGAGAGAGAGAGAGAGAGAGAGAAAGTTATATAGTGTAGGTGCATATATATGTTCTTTATATTAGACATGAAACCGTATTATATGAGCGTTTTTGTTTTTCAGATAAAATTCAAAATTCTAAACTAGACACACTAATCTTAAACAAAATAGAACGTCGTGAAGGTAAAAATAAACTTTGCAACCTTTTGTAAAACGTTTAAAACTGGACATCCTGTCAGTGCTCTGGATTCAAAAGTTAGTTATCATTCAGTAGACTGGTTATCACCAAGCATACTATGTTAGATTTTCTCTTGATTCAGATTTATCTTCAGAAGACTGTCCTTAGTTTATGTTTTTTTTAATTATACAGATTTTTTCTTGATTCAGCAAGCCTTGATTGAGTCATTAAACTGAGCACGATTCCTCAGACTGTACCGGGCCCGGCAAAATGAACACGATTCATCAGACTGTACTGGATTCAGCAAACTGAACACGATTCATCAGACTGTGAAGGACTCGGCAGTTTAAGCACGATTCATCAGACTGTACCAGACTTAGCAAACTAAGCACGATTCACCAGACTGTACCGGACTTTGTAAACTGAGCGCGAGTCATTAGATTCATGATACTGTACTGGACTCAAGCAAACTGAGTCCAATTCATGAGACTGTACTAGCCTCAGCAAACTGAGCACGATTCATGAGACTGTACAGGACTCGGCAAACTGAGCACGATTCATCAGACTGTACCAGATTCAGCAAACTGAGCACGATTCATCAGACTGTACTGGACTCAGTAAACTGAGGACATGTCATCAGACTGTACCGGATTCAGCAGATCAACAGACTGCTCATCATTCATCATCTCCATTCAGCAGACAACTTTACTTTTAGTAGACAGTGCTTGATTCAGCAGACTGCGTTTGATGGAGCACATTGCTATCGGCTTATCTTAGGAGGCAGCAGTCATGACTAAAATCTGTACCTGCGCTCGGTGCTTCAACCCCACTTATCGGCTTGGGACTGACTGTTGCGTCATCCAGCTCTTCAGTAGAGTAATCACGTCCTTCTTACGGGAAGGTTTCCTTCTCGGGGGCTGTTCTTGCGCAGGTAATGACGTCTTTCCTGTGCGATCCACCTGTAAACAAAACACAGGATGTTGTCCAGGAAATGTAGGGGATTTGTCAGAGCTGTGAACCCGTTCTTGAATCTCTCTCTCTCTCTCTCTCTCTCTCTCTCTCTCTCTCTCTCTCTCTCTCTCTCTCTCTCTCTAGTTCTTCGTTGGAGGGGGTACAGAGCCCTCAGCTGCTTTTACGCTGGTGGCCAGCGTTCGACTCTCTGACCGGCCATTGAAGAATTAGAGGAATTTATTTCTGGTGATAGATATTCATTTCTCGTCATAATGGTTTCAGTTTCACAATAAGCTGTAGGTCCTGTTTGCTAGTAACCAGTTGGTTCTTAGCCACGTGAAATAAAATCTAATCCTTCGGGCCAGCCCTAGGAGAGCTGTTAATCAGCTCAGTGGTCTGGTTAAGATATACTTAACTTCTCTCTCTCTTTCTCTGTTTTATTAGTGGTGCTTGTTCCGATTCATGTCATTATATTTTATAACTGCAGGTACCATTTACCAAATCTTCTATATTATATTACGTTTTTAAGGGACGCTGACAAAGATATCCTGTATTTAACAATTGTCAGGCTTCTTTAAACACCAGATAAGCAGGGATGGTATTACTCCTCTTATATATATATATATATATATATATATATATATATATATATAGATATATATATATATATATATATATATATATATATATATATATATATACATGTACAGTATGTATATATTCAACATTAAGGTGTTCCCTAACATGCGATAATTACAATGAATACAACAATCACGGCCTCAGCCATACTTTACTTTAACTTTTGTGAACCTTAGTACTGTGTGTATATATATATGTATATATATATATATATATATATATATATATATATATATATATATATATATATATATATGTATATATGTATATATATGTATATATATTTAAATGTGTATATATATATATATATATTTATATATTTATATATATATATATAATATTTATATAGAGACAGGTAACCTCCTTTTCTTTCGTGCGTTGTATTTTCCCTTATATTCGGTGTTTCGAGTGGAAAGATCCAAGGTGTGAAGAAATCGAAAAGCCAAAAAAATGACGCACTAGAAATTATAAATACTCATACATAAAACATACAAACACACTTGAGTATGCCTGTGCGTATTCTGTATTTAGATAATTATTTAATTATTTATATATTCCCTGTTACGGTAACACGTTCACTGCACCACTGATGACCAGGTATCTGTGACTTGAATATGTTACGTAACAGTACGTTGAAATTCAATAATTTGCGAAGAGGAAGTTAATGCAGTCTTAACTGCGTCTCATGTTACGATATCTTGATAAAATGAATTCCTGTTTAGTAGAACGAGGCACCTAAGTCCTTATTCTTATGAGAGGTTCTTATGGTTTCTAGCTTTCACAGTCTTTAAATAGTTTCGTGTTCCTGGTATTTTTTGTGTAGAAAGCTGTTTATTAATTCTGTAGGTGTTCCATTTGGCTCCTGCTATTCTGCATGGTCTTTCAACGTTTTCAAGCTCATTGAATGCATAAGAGTTCTCTCTCTCTCTCTCTCTCTCTCTCTCTCTCTCTCTCTCTCTCTCTCTCTCTCTCTCTCTCTCTCTCTCTCTCTCAAAAATTTGTTTATGACCTTTTCTTTAGGCTGTCTCAGCTAACTTAGAAAATAAATCCTTCCTTTGTCGAGGAAACTACTCTTAATCTGGTAATCCATTTCATGTAGTGATAAATCTGATCAGTTATGTCACTGTCTGGACACTCTTGAGCCATTTTGATCGATTTAGATTCTACAAAGTGAAATTATGAATTGATCTTCACTTTCGAGTTTCTATGGAAATTACTACTTATTTTGATCTATTCAAGGCACTTAAAAGGGTTTGCCGCAAGTCCGTCATTATTACCATGACTCACCATTGCATTACTTCATAGAGCAGAGGCGTCGTAAACTATGTGCAACTGGCAACATGATTGCAAGGAGGTTTGCCTTCTGTCACCGAGACACGAAACTGCTGCTCTTCTGCTCGTACTGCTACAGCATATATGGGTGTTCCCTTTGGACCATGAAACGTATCACTGTTGTTCACAGTGACATTCTGAGACGCCTTACAAACACTCCTCGCTATCACTCCGCCACGCAGATGTTCATAGAAAACCGCCTAGATAATTTGAAATTCATTGTGAGGCGAACAATGCCCAGTCTGATCACTCGACTGAGAAACAGCAGCAGTTCGCTCTTACAAAGTATCCTAAGCAGTGAGGAAAGAAGAAGATCTAAATTGTGGGAAAGAAGGGATAATGAGGCGTCTGTTCCTTAAATGACTTAATCTCTATTTTTGCAATTATGAAGTTTCATCTGCAGAATCTTCTTCTTCTTCTTCTTCTTCTTCTTCTTCTTCTTCTTCTTCTTCTTCTTCTTCTTCTTCTTCTTCTTATTATTATTATTATTATTATTATTATTATTATTATTATTATTATTATTGTTTCTACGTTTATTGTTATTATTATCATTTTCTTTATTATTACTGTGATTATCATCATGATAGAGTTTTGCTATTTTCAGTTTTCATATTTAGCCTTGTGGACCTTTACAAGGGATATTAATTGTATGCAATCTGTTGTTAATTGTTGTCATTTTAATGGTATACTATTACTCTCAATATTATTACTGTCATTACCTGTATTATGAATACTATTTTTTCTACTTCTTCAGCAACTGTGTGGATATTGCCGATTATCATTTTTTTTTTATCATGTTCTCTCATGTATATAGATTCTTTGTATGTTACTGTCTCTACTTTGTATATTCCATGGATATGGTCTTGAGCTGAAATAAAATTTATTATTATTATTATTATTTGTAAAATTAGGAAAAAGACCTTCTTTAATACAGGTTTTGTTAAACAAAATGGCAGTTTCAACAGCATTTATTTTATATAGTAAACGCTCAATTCGGTTAACCCGCCTTCCTCGAGAAATCGCATCATCGCCGATCAGTAGTAGGCTTAGATCGAGAAGGAGACGGCCAATCAGGAGTCGCCCTTCCAATGACGTCATGGCCGGATAGCCAATGAAAAATGAAGCGACTAAGTCCACAATCCAATAAACACGGATAAAAGATGAAATATCCACGCATTACAGCCATTGCGTCCTGCGATCCTGTCCTGAATGATGCCCTAACGAGGAGGGCGAAACTAGTCGACATTCAACGAGAACTACCTCCTACGCATCACTAAACCACCGGATATGAATATTGGTCAATTGCTTGCAACCATTCCAGCGCAAGAAAAACAATTAATAACGAATTGAGCGTTTACTATATAAAATAAATGCTGATGAAACTGCCATTTTGTTTAACAAAACCTGTATTATTATTATTATTATTATTATTATTATTATTTACTTTTGTGTGCAGTCATTGCTAAAATTCATCTAACCGAGACGCTTTGTCGCAACTGACTCTAATTTGTCTTTCCTTACGGTCGTCAAGTGGTATCTTTTGACAGAGTGTTTTCATTGTTGTAGCTGACAGTTGTCGTTTTCCGTCAATTTCCTCATTTATCTGTCGCAACTGAGTAGCTAATGTGCCCTTCCTTTACGTCTAAAGGTATTTGTTGCTGTTGGCAGTGTTTAATGTGGCTTCTCTTTGCTCAAGTGGATTCTCTGTCGCAAATGATGACAGTCAATCATACTTTTCTTTTTGTATCCCCAAATGACAGTTACTCGTCATCTCCCGTTTCTTTCTTTATTTGAAGTAGTATTTCAGTCGTAGTTGACAGTTTATCTTTTTTTTTTTTTTTTTTTTTAATGGGATCTTTGTAGCATCTGACGGATGTCATTCTGACCTTTTCTAGGCTTGATGTTGACATTCTGTGTCTTTTTCTAGGTTTGACTTTGTCATTCTGTCCTTTTCTAGGCTTGAAGATATATCAGTGCCCTATCTTTTTTTTTTACTTTTGGAAGATCCAGAATGCCTTCATTTTCCTCCTTTTGTCGTCTTTTCTGCGTTCATCTGACCCTCATTGTTTTCTCTTTCTCGTGTGTGTAATTTAATTCTTCACTGTCTTTAACCTTTCCTTAAATACCCTTAACCCCGAAGGGGGTTAGTGCCGTCAGTGCACCTCACGTGGTGCGCTGTAGGCATTACTTTAAGGGTCTTCGCAGCGTCCCTTTCGCCCCTAGCTGCAACCACTTTCATTCCTTTTACTATACCTCCGTTCATATTCTCTCTTGCATCTGACTTTCTACCCTCTAACAATCGTTTCATAGTGCAACTGCGAGATTTTCCTCCTGTTACTTCAAATTTTCAGACCTTCTTACTGTCAGTTTCCCTTTCAGCGCTTAATGACCTCATAGGTCCCAGCGCTTGGCCTTTGGCCTAAATTAATTTTTCTATTCTATTTAATACCCTCAAATGATCCTAATTAAAGTAGTTCAGTAACTATTGAAAAGTGGGGTTATCAGTGCCAGCAAGGCGTGTTTCATTCGTACCTAAGTGTTTGGCCTTATTTCCAACTTAAATGTTTTTTGTAAAATATCAGAAATCACCATCTGGTTCCCCGTCATTTTAGCGGTATAACCTGCTCAGGTTTGTTAGTGGAGAGTTGATGGCAGTGTGCCCGTGCTTGGTAATTATTGTTTTTCTGGAGACTAACCAGTCTCTCGGGATCTCTCTCAGATCTTTTTCATTGACGCTGGCAAAAACACTCTTGATAAACCTCTCGATTTCTTCACACTTGTAGGGTGCCCTTTCCAATAACATTCTTGAAACCGAATGAAAATGATTTAAGACGCTCTTTCCTCTGTGGTGTAGTTGAACCCACGTACGATAGTAAGAGTGAGTTTGCCATTAACCTACCAAGGTCCTTGAAATATAGTCCGAATATATTAAAGAACCTTGTAACCTGGGATTCTGTAAAGAAGGATAAGGGATGGATTTCATGTATTTAAAGGACCTTGTAGCCTACGATTCCGTAAAGAAGGATAAGGGATGGATTTCATGCCATACATACATACATACATACATACATACATACATACATACATACATACGGCATTCCCAGTATTTCGATTTCAAATCAGTACCTGGTGAATGTAACCAGTTGATACTTTCAGTAACTAGATTGAACGTTCACTTCTGCCCCACCAAAAAATATTTTTCCTGACAAGGAGTAAATGTGAACGTCAGTATCTTATTTCCTTTGTTGATCTTCTGTATATTGTCATGTTCAGTCGTTGTAACACCATCAGATCTTTTAACCAGTTTAACGTACTGATTCATTTTGTGACAAGAATTTTATGTTCTGTACATTTTTAAGTGCTGCCACGGTCATCATTCTTTTTTAGAATTAGTCATATTTTTGGCTTGATGCCTCTAAATATTTTAATGACGTTAAATTCAGTTGAGAGAGAGAGAGAGAGAGAGAGAGAGAGAGAGAGAGAGAGAGAGAGAATAAAAATTCGCATCACATCAAAAGCAGACGGAGCATTATTTTGTCATACAAATAGGTGTGAAAGAGAAATAGCGAAAGGACATTTAGGAATAAGTCGACTTCCGTAAAGTGAGACTTCAAAATTGCATGTAATGTACTCTGGGCCACCTCTCTCTTTCTCTCTCTCATAAATTGGAGTGCACCTCGGCCGTACCCAAACAGATGGGAAGAGTTGGTTTTAGAACCCTTTTTAGGTACTTTCGCTTTCAAAAGAAGAGGATGGCCACTCGGGACTCTACTGGACCTTCTGTTTACTAAATCTTTTGAATCATGGCAAGATACTTCCGCCCATTTTTTTTTTTTTTTTTTTCTTGTTTGAGGATTCTCTCTTCTTCTCAAACTCTCTCTCTCTCACACTCACACTCAAACACACACACACACACACACACACACACACACATTATATATATATATATATATATATATATATATATATATATATATATATATATATATATATATATACATACATACATACATACAAACACACACCGTATGCTTTGTCGCATAAACGTGACATTTTCACATGAAAAAAAATTAAGCTACAAATGCCGTTTAATATCCAATTTACCCTACCGCTTTCCCAAAAGGGAATTGTAATTGATAAGCGCTTCGTCACCAGTGGGATTCGAACTGCCGCCCAGTTGGAAACGACAACGTACAGCAGTGACGTTTTTATCATTGAGCCTTCAAGATAGTAAAACATTAGATATATCTTCTGATCATTGCGATTTAGAGCATTTTCTGTTTAGGATGTTCTCTCTCTCTCTCTCTCTCTCTCTCTCTCTCTCTCTCTCTCTCGTCGAGTATTTGCAGGCGAATCATTAGCTGTTTTTCTTTTTGGTTTCCTTTTGTGCTGCGTTGAGGTTACAAGACACCGGAGATCCGAATAGAGGAGTTCCATTATGAGAGTCGACGCGTTGTTTGAAGCCCCGTCGGGGCTCTCGGCATCCAGGAGTGATCAAAAGTCTCCTCCTTCGCGGTTCTCACTTGGTCGAAACTTTCTCACCCTTATGCCGGAATGGGAGAGCTTTTTGTCATGACGACCTTCCTCCTTCCTCCTCCTCCTCCTCCTCCTCCTCCTCGTCACCCGTATTCTTCAACATCCTTTGTCCTAGGATTTCTCTCCATCTCCTCACCTCCAAATGCCCACCCCTTCCACCCTTTCGTATCCCTACCATCATCATCTTGCCGCCTTCTTCTTCACATATCCACCATATCGCCGCATCCCCCTCTACTCATACTCCTCCTAACATCATTTCAGTCCTTCCCAACCCCCTTCCCCTCCGTAAGGGATAGTGCCTGCAGTGCACCTCACGTAGTGCACTGTTGGCATTATTAAAGGTGGTTTTAAGCGTCCCTTCGGCCCCTGGCTATACCGACTTTTTAGCCTTCAACTTTACCTCCACTAGTTCTTCCTTTTTTCAATCTGGCTGTTCAACGTCTCTAACTATTACTTCGTAGTGCAACTGTGGGGTTTTCTCCCAGTTCCACCTGTAGATCCTTGTTCTTCATCTCGTTTATTTTCTGGATCTCTTTTTACCGTGTTATCCAACCACTCCTATTCCCTCTTTTCGCTGTCTTAGGCGCTGAATGGCCGGAAGTGCCCCAGTGCTTGCCTTTACAGCCTAAAAGTTTCATGAAACAAACCTTTCCACATCGTCTTAGCTCCCCCCCCCAAACATCCCTTCCACATCATCATAGTTCCCCCCCCCCACATATCCATTCTACATCCCCTTCTCCTTAGCCCTCACACATCCCTTTATCACTAATCCCCCCCCCCTCCAACGTACATGTCCCTTCTACTGAACCTTGCCCCTCCCACCCTCTTCTTGCTCATCATGCTTCCAGACAAACATCTCTCTTCTCTGCCATCAATCTCCGAAGGATCTGTCAGGATCGTCAATGGAACTGCCTCGCATCCTAATATATGAATTACCTCGACGGAGTCGTGATTGCTTTTCCCGCCAGAAATCTTTCCTGATTCTTTCTGTGAACCGCTTTCCTGTTATCAGATTGTAAAATGCATTTCTTTCTCTTTTGATACGCATGAATTAATTGAATAATTCGTTTACATTATTTACCGAGCTTTTATTTTTTTTTTATTTTACTCCAAATGATTTATTTTCGGTTTCCATGACATTATTTGATATTATTCATCTTTTATTTACTCCGTCTGCGCGCGCATGCATGTATCAGCCACGTCGATGTTTTAATGGATTTTGCGTCAGGAGAAAGTCATTAAATCAACGCCTCAGCTTGTTATTTATTTCTCACTCTCTCTCTCTCTCTCTCTCTCTCTCTCTCTCTGTGTATGTGTGTGTGTATGTGTGCTTCCAGCCAGGTGCATTGAAGGGCAAGGCGCCGTCTGAAACAAAACGGGAACAACCGAAAACTTATGAGAAAGACAGGGATTCATCCCTGAGAATTGGGAGTGGTGGACATCTGCGATCCCACCCCCCTCCCCAATCCCAACCCCGTTAATCCCCCGTTCCCATCTTTTCTTTTATTCTTCTTTTCTTCTTCCTCCTACTCCTTCCCTTCTTCCTCCTTCGTCCATTCATACATCTCTTGTGGCAATAGCTTTTGATTTTCTCTTCAAGCGAAAGCTTTAATGATACTGCTTATTTTTTTCCCCATTCATTTCCGTTGCTGTTGTATTATTTTGCATCCCCGCATATATTTTTTTTTTTTCATATCTTTTCATCTCGATTTCCTTTATGATTTCCGTCCATCAGCAAGTATTGTTATCCTACTTTCCGTTGCCCCTTCCTTGTAATCCATCCTATTCACCTTTCTTACCTGTCTGGAGTACCGTCGTTTTAGTTCTGTGCCTACTCAGCCAGCATATTGGATGTATATGTTGGAACAACTGAATGTTTTCTTTGGATTGTTAGTCTAAGTCTCTCTCTCTCTCTCTCTCTCTCTCTCAGCCAGCATATTGATGTATATATTAGGAACAACTGAATGTTTTCTTGGATTGTTAGAATTTAAGTGTGTCTTCTCTCTCTCTCTCTCTCTGCCAGCATATTGATGTATATATTAGGAACAACTGAATGTTTTCTGGATTGTTAGAATTTTGTCTCTCTCTCTCTCTCTCAGCCAACGTATCTTTTTTACATTGGTCACAACTGCATTTTTTCGTTGATGGTTAGAATTAATTCGACCCAACTAATTCATGTATGCACTGGGTATAACTGCTTTTTTCTTTGATGGCTTAGATAAACTAGAATTAAACCCCCATTAAACTCTCTCTCTCTCTCTCTCTCTTAGCGGTGTATTCGTGTATACATTGGGCACAACTGCATTTTTTCTGTGATGGTTAGAATTAAACCTCTCTCTCTCTCTCTCTCTCTCTCTCATACATACACACACACACAGATACCAGTGGAGTCTCGCATACCAGTGGGAATAATATTGCTTCCATAGTTATATTTAATCTCTCTCATCGTATCTGTGGGAACAAAATAGCATCCTTGGGTCGAGGCTTGTATTTAAAAGAATTTAAAACGTTTATCGCTTTCTGTCTCACCCCATGTGGCCAGTCCTTTCCACACAATTCCCCATTTTCGTTTTAGGAACCAACCCCGTTTGGGGCCTCTCCCTATTATTACGGCGACCTTCCTTTCCCCCTCCCCGCCGAAGTCCCATGATCATTAGTTTTCTTCTTACGCGAAACCCAGAGACTCCGGAACTGCGTAGATACTGCATTAAGGTGAGGAGCTTTCGGGAATGGAGAGAGATTTCCGGATGTTGATGTCTGTGGTGGTCTCGGGCCTGGCTCGGAATGCTTTGGTCTGTTTTAGGGTTAATTAGTTTTGTGATGATTTTTTTCGGTTGTGTGTGCTTACGAGTTAGATTACATGCATACACATGCACACTCAGGAAGCACCAACTTGGATGCATTCTTATTTTTTTAATGTATATATATATTATATACATACAGTACATATATATATATATATATTATATATATATATATATATATTTATATATGTATATATATATATATATATATATATATGTGTGTGTATGTGTATGCATGCTCATGGTGTAGTGGTTATCACATCTGTCTGACACATAGCGGTTCCAAGTTCGAGCCATGGTGACCACAGGAAAGCATTTATGTTTATATATGTATATATATACATTTATATAATTTATATATATATATATATATATATATATATATATATATATATATATATATATGTGTGTGTGTGTGTGTGTGTGTGTGTGTGTGTGTGTGTGTGTGTGTGTGTGTAATGTATTTATGTATACTTGTTTAAATATACACATATGTGTGTGTAATATATTAATGTATGTTTGTTTAAATATACACAAATTCATGCAACATGCATGCATATAAGCGTTTTATACAGAGTAAACTAGAAAAGAGAGAGAGAGAGAGAGAGAGAGAGAGAGAGAGAGAGAGAGAGAGAGAGAGAGAGAGAGAGAGAGAAGGAATATCATGAGAAAGGTTTCATTCCCCTGGGATGAATATGAACTCATGGAAAACCTCCAGTTTTGAAAGTTTGCATTTTGACTTAGCAGGGAACGTTTATCGTAGATGTTACCCACAACAGCCGCCTAACACCTAAGTACCCAACTCGCTACTTAGGTCAACGGATAGATTCTATATTTTTACGGCTCCCCCCCCCCTCATCTGGTTGGAGATACGAACACAAGTCGTTCATCTGTGAGTTAACGCCCATCCACCAAGGCAACGAGAGAGAGAGAGAGAGAGAGAGAGAGAGAATGAATAAATTATCTTCCGAGCACAGTCCTGATCTAGATATTATTGGGAGTGATGGGTTGTAATTTTAGTCAATTTGGAGCCAATGATTTGTGTCTACTTGTTTAAATTTTGAAGTCTGTATCTTCCAGGGAGGGGTGCTTGCTATCTGGTTTCAGTTCTCCTCAAAGTCTACTTGAGAAACTGTTCGATATTTAGATAACTTTGTTTCCTATTCCGCATTAGTTTTTGATTCATTTGTATTTCTTTTATCATTTCTTATTCGCCTTTTGATCATCTTATCATTTTTTGAGGTTATGGTTTGCTATGGGTTCTAAAGATAAATTTTGTCATATATTAATTTACTTGAATTTTCTCTCTCTCTCTCTCTCTCTCTCATCCTTACAGCCTCTTTAAGGGAAGAGTTGATACACATAATTATCTTTTTAATGGCCAATTAGACACACCCAGTGGTATCGGGCCTAATCTTAGATCAGTAGTCGTGATAGTTGCATCTCTAATTAGCGGAGTCATTAGGCCTGATAGATAGTTAGGCAAGTTAAGGTGTGCCTGGGATTCTCGAAAGGGACTATTTTTGGGTCCTTTTGCTGGTGGCCTCCCTGTGGTTCCCAATTAATAGATGTGTAGGGGGAGATCTTATTCTAGATGTGCCTTTTGCGACGGTTTTAATGTGATTTTGGTGTTCTGGTGGGGGCGTTTCATTTTGTAATGTTTGTTGGTTTGTATAGTTTGCATTCTATTTTAACGCACACACATATATACTGTATGTATTTATATTATATATATATATAGATATATATATAGTATATAAAGAGTATATATATATATATATATATATATATATATATATATATGTATATATATGTATATATATGTATATATATATATATATATATATATATATATATATATATATATATATATATATATGCATAATGAAAAGATTTAAATTAAACGTTTGACGTTTGTAGTACTTCTTTTGACACATAAATTGTATGTGTGTATATATATATATATATATATATATATATATATATATATATATATATATATATATATATATATATATGTATGTATGTATGTATGTATGTATGTATATATATAACTGAATCACGAAAATATGGAATGATGAATATATATAAAATAAAGATAAAAATCCACGAAGTAAAGGAAACACTGAGTGTTGTGAGGGCTCTTTCGACTCCTCTGTCCTGTACTTAGCAGACTGAAGAAATATAACAGTAAGCTTTTAAAGAAACTCATATAAATGAAAGATGGGGATTATAAAGGAAAAAATATGTACCTGGAATCCAACAATTGAAGAATTGTAGAATAAGCAAACAGGGTTAAATATTTAAGAGGTTTTATTAAAGGATTAGATCAACTGTTCAGAAGCAGGACAGGACACAAAGATTATACAGTAGCTGGCAACACCACCCAAAAATATTAGCACAACAAAGCAATTCTATTTTTTGTAAACAATAATTTTGCAAGATGAACATTTTTACAAATGAAAATTATATTAAAACATATGGATACATAGAAAATATATATAAGGTTACTAATTTGTAATAAATCAGTGATTTTATCTTTTAGGTCATTCTTGAACATTTTTCTCTAATGACAGGTCCACATTACATGCCAGCTGGAAGTAAGCTTGATATCGAGGGAGAAGAGAAATTATTCTGGCATCACTGACTTCTTCAGTCCAATTTATCCTGTGAGAGTGAGAGCTTTCACTTAAATGAATGAACATAGCATTGGATGTTTGTCCAGGATGTACGTATTAAGCAACATAAATATTCAGTCAGAACTGGACAAACATCCAATGCTATGTTCATTCATTTAAGTGAGAACTCTCACAGATAAATTGGACAGAAAGTTCAGTGATTGCCAGATCGAAAAAGATTTCTCTTCAAGAAATCTATTGAGTCCGCTGTCATCCAGCTTACCTAGCTGTAATTTTAACTCAGCCCTGTCATGTATTATTTGGACCCTGTATTAGAAAGATGTTCAAGAATGACCTAAAAGATAAAATCACTGACTTAATTACAAATTAGTTAATTTATATATTTTCTATGTATCCGTATGTTTAATATAATTTTTCATTTGTAAATGTTTATCTTGGTAAAAATTATTATTGTTTACAAAAGAGAATTGTTTTGTTGTAATTAATATTTTTGGGTGGTCAGTCACGCCTTGTATAATCTTTTAATTGTCCTGTCCTCTGTTTCCTGAATGTTGATCCTAACTTTGTAAAAACCTCTTAAATATTTAACCCTGTTTTTGGCTGTTCTTACTAATTCTTCAATTGTGTTGATGCCAGGTACATATTTTTTCCTTTTATAATCCCCATCTTTCATTTATATGAGCTTTCTTTGTAAACTTATTGTTATATTTTTTCAGTCTGCTAAGTAGAGGACGAAAGAGTCGAAAGGCCTCACAGCACTCCAGTGTTTCCTTTTCCTTCATGGATTTTATCTATATATATATATGTGTGTGTGTGTGTGTGTGTGTGTGTGTGTGTGTGTGTGTGTGTGTTTTCCAGCGTAACTCTGAAACACATTGAGCAATTTCAACTAAACTTGGTACACATATGATTTACTATCTGGAAAAGAATAGTGTGGGGGTAAGACATCACTAGCACCAAAGGGCACCAAAGGCAGGGGGCGGTGGTGGGAAGGGCTTCCCTGAAACGGGACTGGTTCTGCCTGTAGACTTAGTAATTAAATAAACTCTACAAATTTATCATACCTCATTTCGGTATACATATGACTTACTATCTGGAAAAGAATGCTATTGGGGTAAGACATCACTGGTACCAAAGGTGGCGAGAGTGGGAAGTGGGTGACATGTAAAAATAACCAAAAACAACAGATATTAATGTCTAATCCAAAGTTTTCGAGGTTGCTGAGATGAATGATAACACTCCCGATACCCTTTAAGTTCAAGTTCAGCCCCAATAGGAAGCGTGAGTGAGAAGGGTTGAAAAATAAAATTTCAAAAATGACAGATAGTGTCTAATCCATAGTTTTCGAGGTCACTGAGATGAATGTAACACTCCGGATGCCCTTTAAGTCCAAGTTCAGCCCAGTAGGAATGGGGGCTAAGAAGGGGTGAAATATAAAATGTCAAAAATGCTGGGAAATGTAATTGAAGCAACTATCTTAACAGGAAAGAGAGAGAGAGAGAGAGAGAGAGTTTATATTGGGTGTCATTCCCGGGCAGCGCCAGGTTGGTCAGCTAGTGTGTGTGTGTTTGTATATACATATATATATATATATATATATATATATATATATATATATATATATATAAAGAGAGAGAGAGAGATACATAAATGAAACATAAAATTATATAATTATGATACGCACACATTATATAAATATAGATTGTGTGTGTGCGTGCTTGTGTATATATCGTGATTATATAACTGTATATTTGATGTAGGTGTATACTCGTATATAATACATGAATGTGTGTGTGTGTGCCTTGTCTGTCTCCATGCGCTCTTTCTCAGCGTCTCTCTTATGTAAGGTTGAAGAACCTTGACGTCCAGAAGTCATGACTGAAAACGTCCCTCGGGAATGATGCTCTCAAAGGCATCAGTCAGACATCTCCACTTTCCGGAAACGATGCCCGGGGAAGGTCACGGTCAAGTAATAATTCCGTCATGACGTCGTGATGTCACGTTCGTTTGACTTGGGAACGCGGGACCCATCTTCGTGCAGCTGGGGTGCACGTTCAAGCCCGCCAATCGTCGTGAGATTGTTTTGGCGTTGGTGGTTATTTGAAGGGTTTAAAGGATTACTGGAAGGGGTTTGAAAGGTTATGTGAATGGATTTGAAGGGGTATTTGAAGGGAATTTTTATGATTTTTACTTAATGGACTGTCCATCTCTTTGTCGTAGGTTTCATTTGAAATTTGAATGTTTGTCGTAAACATTTCTTGGCTTATAAGAAAAATATTCATAATTTGCGCCAGGTATGTCTTCGAAATTAAGTCTAGCTTTATTCTTCTTATGTTCTTTAGTCATTACGAAATGATTTGTCCCGAATTACATTGTCCTTGTTGTTGTTGTATTGTTAATGCTGATTTTCTTGTTTTCTTTGTTGTGGCGAATGAATGTACTCGCAAAGAAGTATCTTAAATCGGATTTCCAACATGATTGATAGTAATCACTTTACGTAAACTGAATTCATTGTATTCAAAAATAGTTTGCCTTGTATAAAAATGGAAAAGAATCAGAAACCTTTCTTGTCAAAAATGAATTTTTCTTTGTAACAATAGAATTGTTTAAGTGATTTGTTGATTGACAGGAGGACTGTAACGTTTGATATGGAAATTTCCATTACTGACTATTAAACCCGTAGGGGGGTTGCTGCTTGTATTGTGCTTAGCGCGGCGGACTGTAGACGGTACTAGAACGTTGTTTTCTGATTTTTAATTTTCATTTGTTTTTTTTGCATCATCCCGCTTTGCTGTCTAACTTCTTTTACTTTACCTCTTTCATTTCAGATGGTAATATGTAAACAGATCCTTTGGGAAAGACCTATGGAAATCTACTTCGTGGGGTTTAGTGCCGTCAGTGCACCTTATCCGGTGCACTGTAGACATTGCTTAAGGTTCTTTGCAGCGTCCCTTCCTCTCCTAGCTGCAACGCCTTTCTATCCTTTTACTGTACCTCCGTTCATATTCTCTTTCATAGTCACTTATTTTCCACCCTTTCCCAACAGTTGATTCATGGTGCAACTGCGAGGTTTTCCTCCTGTTGCACTTTTAAAGCCTTTTACTCTCAATTTCCGTTTCAGCGGTGAATGACCTCATAGGTCCCAGCTCTTAGCCTTTGGCCAAAATTTTACATTCCAATTCCAATAATGATGATGATGATGATGATTATTATTATATTATAAAGTAGAATCAGCAGCTCATACGCTTGATCAAACTTGAAAGCTTCGCTCGCGTTGCTCTTGCGCCTCAGATCCAGAAAACAGCTCAGCAGTCGTAAATGGGAATGGGCCCAGATATGCCCAATTTAGTCTAGATGCCCGGGAAAGGCCTTAAGCTAGTTTTGTGTACAGGGCGTTTCCTGCTTTTGCAAGGACGCTTGCTCAAGCTTCCATTGGTAATCTTTGCGTAGGCGGGACGTCTCTCTCTCTCTCTCTCTCTCTCTCTCTCTCTCTCTCTCTCTCTCTCTCTCTCTCTCTCAGGGAACCGCTTCAAAATTGAGCCCGTACTGGCACAAGGCCAACTTAATGTTACAACAGCAACAATAATCACTTCCTTTCTCACCCATTATGTTTGTCTTATCTGTCATGATTTATGTATGTATGTATGTATGTATTTATGTATATATGTATGTATTTACTGTCGAGATGTTAAAAAATGTATTTCGAATGCGTTAAAGGTTTAGGAGGTGGTACTGTCAGTGTTTATTTTCTTTAGGCCAGGTGCATCATCTGTAAGATTATTAGGTCTGTTTTAAGCAACGCCTCTCTGCGTTTGCACTGTTTACAGTATCTATCTATCTATCAGTCAATCTATCTATCTATCTATCTATATATAATATATATGTGTATAAGTTCTTCGTTGGGCGAGCGGGTTCCGTTCTCAGCTACCACTCCGTTGGCCTCCAGTTCGAATCTCCGACGACCAGTGAAGAATAGGAGGAATTTATCTCTGGCGACAGAAATTCATTTCTCGCTATAATGTGGTTCGGATTCCACAATAAGCTGTAGGTCCCGTTGCTAGGAAACCAATTGGTTCTTAGCCACGTAAAATAAATCTAATCCTTCGGGCCAGCCCTAGGAGAGTTGTTAATCAGCTCAGTGGTCTGGTTGTTGAACCAAGATAATTATATATATATATATATATATATATATATATATATATATATATATATATATATATATATATATATATATATATATAATATAGATGTATATATATTCTAAATATATATATATATATATATATATATATATATACATACAGTATATATATATATATAAACTAAATATAGTTGAACACAATAGTAAGGTAATTGTCGTCATGTTGATGTCAAGATATGGACTATTCGTTAACAGTCGTACCCTTGAAGTGCAAGTATTAAATCTCGTCAATTAAATTCATTTTAAAAAAAGCTGTCAAGTGACGGGACTTAATTTATTAATCAGTATTACTGTATATTTTAGTATGCCTTTACTTATTCATGTATTACTCAGTATTATTGTAGATTTTAATATACGCGTAGATATTAATTCGTTACTCAGTATTATTGTATATCTTAGCATACATGTAGATATTAATTTTGTACTATATAGTTTTTTATATTTTAGTATACGTGTAGATGTTAATTTATTACTCAATATTATTGTATATTTTAGACATGTAGATATCAGTTTACAACACAAGATACAATAGTGCGCATATAAAATCGCACCAAAGATGCAGATATTGAATCACAGCTGAAGATGCAACCGTGCGCATATAAAATCGCACCAATGAATTTGTACGATTTTTGAAGGCTGTCAAAAATGACCTAATTTTGCGAGGTCTCGCTGCGTTCCATCTTACCGGAGGGAAATTGCGTATTCGTCTCTGCCACACTATCGACGCCCTCCACGCCCCATCCGAAATTGATGCATTTCAGTCGCGTTTGTTATCGCTTTTTTCTCGTTTTCCTCCGTTTTCTCTTTATTTCGGTTTTATATATGCATTGATCTTAAGTCTGTTTCTCTCTCTTATACGGTGTTATACACTGATGTACGAAGGTCTTTCTCTCTGCTGTATGCATATTTTTCCAATTTTTCAGTGTTTTGCTCATCCTCATGTTTTAGTCTCTCTCTCTCTCTCCTCTCTCTCTCTCTCTCTCTCTCTCTCTCTCTCTCTCTCTCTCTCTCTCTCTCTGTTATATGCACTAATTATTAAGTATTCACTTTGCCTTTTACTGTTACGTTGAGTTATATACATTATTTTCTCATCTTCTCCCCCTTTCTCTTCATTAAATGCATTCTTTTTCAATTTCTCTCTCTCTCTCTCTCTCTCTCTCTCTCTCTCTCTCTCTCTCTCTCTCTCTCTCTCTCTCTCTCTCTGTTATATGCATCAATTATTAAGTTTTCACTTTCCATTTTCCTGTTACTTTGAGTTATATACATTATTTTCTATCTTCTCCCCCTCTCTCTTCATTAAATGCCTTATTTTTAAAGTTTTCTCTCTCTCTCTCTCTCTCTCTCTCTCTCTCTCTCTCTCTCTCTCTCTCTCTCTCTCTTATATGCATCAGTTATTAAGTTTTCACTATCCATTTTACTGTTACTTTGAGTTATATACATTATATTCTATCTTCCCCTCTCTCTTCATTAAATGCCTTATTTTTAAGTTCTCTCTCTCTCTCTCTCTCTCTCTCTCTCTCTCTCTCTCTCATATGCACATTATTTTCCAAATTCTGTGTTTGTGTGTTACTGTCGTTTCAAGCGGTCCTTTTTTTAAGCAGCCTTTTGGAATGGTGACATCGTCAAATCGTAATTTAATTCTCAGAACCGATGATTTTATTTTACAGCAACATCGATTCAGTCATTTATATTCGCAGTAGCTAAATAGACCCGTCATTCAAAACCAGCTGTACTTAAACCGGTTATAATGATAATTATATTTAAAAACGTCATTGATGGACCCAGCACAGTGACAACGCTGTGGTCGCCGACAGTTAACCGGACCGTGAGGTGGGTGATGAGTTTCGACAATTTCGTCGAGTACTTTTTTTTTTTCTTTTTTGTGGTCGATGTTTTTAGCTGTGCATTTACGTAATTGTTTTTCTGTTTTCCAGGCAGTACGTTTATGAAAGCTCGGTTTATATTTAGTTTTTGTGAAGGTTAGGCATTTCATTTTTGAGCTGAATCGAAAGATATAAGGGCTTCTTCATAACATTTAAGTAACGGTGGGCAGCTTTTCTGTACCAGTAAATAAATATAATTAAAGAGCAGAATAAAGTACGTTGAATCAGAGAGAGAGAGAGAAGAGAGAGAGAGAGAGAGAGAGAGAGGGGGGGGGCGAGATTAATTACTGTGACAAAGGCAATTTGTTTTCAGCATTTTTGACAAAACCTATCATATGATACTAATTTGTGCTATAGCACCACACATTTGAATAATGTTATTGCCCGCATTACCAGGAATAAAAAATAAATAAAGTGACTGCACTCTACATCACTTCGTGCACACCAGCGGTATTTCACGAGAAAATGCACATATATTGAAGTAAAAAAAAAAAACTGACTAGATTTATGTTAGTCTCCTGCGGGAGAGCCGGAACCATTTGCATTAGATTGCCCGTGGATGCGTTAAATGAGGATGTGAAACATGAGGTTTTGGGAGATTCGGCACTCGGACCAACGTTCCAAGCCGCGTTCATGAACCTCTTTTCAGCTTCCATTGCATACTGATGGAACGCGTTCATGAGCAGCTTTCTGGAACCATTGCAAAAGGATGAAAGATCATTCAGGTTTCTAAGCCGCGTTCATGAACCTCTGTTCGGCTTCCATTGCATACTGTTGGCCGCGTTCATGAACTGCTTTCGAAAGCCAATGCGAACTGATGGAAGATTGTTTAACGTTCCAGCCGCATTCATGAACGTCTTTTCAGCTTCCAGTGAATACTGATGGCCGCTGTCATGAACCTCACTTTGGAGTCATTGCGAACTGATGGAAGATCGTTCAGTTTTCCAAGCCGCGTTCATGAACATTTTTTTGCTTCCATTGCATACTAATGGCCACGTTTATGAACTGCATTTTAAAGCCATCGCGACCTAATGGAAGATTGTTTAACGTTCCAGCCTCGTTCATGAACGTCTTTCCAGCTTCCACTGCATACTTATGATCACGTTAGTGAACCTCTTTCTAAAGCCATTGTGAACTGATCGTCGAGTTCTCCAAGCCGCGTTCAGTAACTGCTTTCTAAAGCCATTGCGAACTGATCGTTCAGCTCTCCAAGCCGCGTTCATTAACTGCTTTCTAAAGCCGTTGCGAACTGACGGAAGATTGATCAGCATTCCCAACCACGTTCATGGACCTCTTTTTAGTTTTCATAGCATACTGACAGCCGCGTTCATGAACTGATTTCTGAAGCCACTGCGCACTGATGGAAGATCGTTCAAAGACCCAAGCCGCGTTCATGAACCTCTTTTCGGTTTCCATTGCGCGCTGATGGCTGCGTTCATGAAGAACATTCTGAAGCCTCTGCGAGCTAATGGAAGATCGTTCAACGTTCCAAGCCGCGTTCATGAACCTATTTTCAGTTTTCATCGCATACTGATAGCCGCGTTCATGATTGACTTTCTGAAACCATTGCGAGCTGATGGAAGATAGTTCAGCGTTCAAAGCTGCGTTCATGATCCTCTTCTTCAGATGTTATAGCGGAAACCCTTTAACGAACTGATGGAAGATTGCTAATGGTGTGCCTTATAGGTTAACGTTGTTGTCGGAAAAGAAAGGAATTTAAAAGTGTGGGAAACAATTTTTTGTTATAAAACGTTACTGTTGGGGAAAACTGAAGAAATTCGAAAAAGTGAGAAGTATTTTAAAGATAAAAACGTTGTTCTCCTTATTCGCATTTTCCAAAAGGTTTTCAACCATTTGGTGTAACGTACTAAACAGACCCTCAGGTTTTCACGAGGCTTTTAAGGGTACAGGTATAAGGATGTATGGGTAGGGGATTATGTGGGTATACAGATCGGGCTGTATTGAACGTAGAAAGTGGTTGTGGGGGGTGGGTGTGTGGGGGTGAGGGTGCGGGCGGGGAGGTTATGGCGTAAAATGGGAGAGAGAAGGTGGTATTAAAATTGAATGCCAGGAGGTATGAAAAATGATCCAAAGGTTAGTGTGGGACGAGAGAGAGAGAGAGAGAGAGAGAGAGAGAGAGAGAGAGAGAGAGAGAGAGAGAGAGAGAGAGAGAGAGAGCCATGAATATTTATGTTGAGTAAAGGCGGCGGGAATCTGGTATGTTCATTTTCAAGTGATATGGCATTTTATACAGACACACCTACAGTATATATATAGTATAATTTAAATCCTTCACCATCAGAAAGGCTTCTCTCTCTCTCTCTCTCTCTCTCTCTCTCTCTCTCTCTCTCTCTCTCTCTCTCTCTCTCTCTCTCTCTGACATCCTTGCGCCTTAATTTAAATCCTTCATCACCTGAAAGGCTCTGCTTCTCTCATATATATATATATATATATATATATATATATATATATATATATATATATATATATATATATATATATATATATATTTGTGTGTGTGTGTGTGTGTATTACACACATTATATATATATATATATATATATATATATATATATATATATATATATATATATATATATGAAAGAGAGAGAGAGAGAGAGGGAAAATGTGATACAATAAACGAGAAGGACCCAAAGAGTCTGGAATGCCATTGGCGAATAACTTATTTTGAATCTGGATATTCCAGTCTTGGCTCATTCAGTAGAAATGTTATAATGGACTGAGTAACTCACGGTTTGAAAACTGTAGAAAAGACCGTCCTCAGTGATACGGGTGTATCGAGTTAATGTATTTACGGATTTGTTCAGATGTTTTTATCTCGAGACTAGATGCCCGTCGGGATTAGGGTTAATCCCTGATTTGCTTTGACCCTGGTATGTGATGAAGGTGAGAGGGTTTAATCGAAGGCTGGGCCTCGTGTCGCTTATATTACAGAGCCTACACATTAAAGTGTCCTTAATTTTTTTTTCTTTTTGTTGTCGAGTGAAATTATGGTAATTTCAAATTCTTACTCTGGGAATTATCTTGGTTTCATTCTGTTACGAACAATAGCGAATAAAAAAATGATGATAATGTGTAGGCTCAGCATGATAAAAATTAAACTTTTTTATTGACATCAAGGTAGTTGTAGGATGTGTCGTTAATTTTACTTTGTATGTTACAAGTTGTTCTATTTTTCAATACCACAGTTGTGATTATTTAAAAATTGAAATTACTCTCGTCGACGCTTTAGGTCCCATATATTCTTTTAAAATTTGTTTATGGAATTGTGATAATATCGAGAATATATTTTTTTTTTAAATTACAAGGCCTACACGTTAAAGTGCCTGTGTTCTTATTTATGCATGCTTTCCTTTATCCTGCGTTGTCCCTCACACATTACTCAGCGCAGAGTTCGAGTGTCTTACCTTCATGTATAGACAGAATTAAGAATAGCTGCTCTTTATGTATTAACATTATAAGTTTATGTATAATATATTTTATGTATTTTCATATTTTATATCACTGGCTGTAGTTCCGGGAATGGAAGTGATGTTCTTTTTTATTAGTTTGCTTACGCATTGATTTACCCTTAAATATAATGGTATTTCAAGAATTATGATTCGTTTTTATGTTAGTGCCACTAGGCCAGCACATTATAGCTTATTTTTCTGTTGTATTTTGATAATTTTTTGTAATGAAGCGAAGTTATGATAAATTCAAGCATAAACGATACTTTTCGTGAGTTTTCTAGTTTTCTGTAAAAGAAAACTATTGTGCCGGCTTTGTCTGTACTTTTTCTGTTTGCATTTTTCTGTTCGCCCTCATATCTTAAAAACTACTGAGGCTAGAGGGCTTCAAATTGGTATGTTGATCATCCACCCTCCAATCATCAAACATACCAAATTGCAGCCCTCTAGCCTCAGTAGTTTTTTTTATTTTATTTAAGGTTAAAGTTAGCCATATTAATGCGTCTGGCAACGATATAGGCCAGGCCACCACCGGGGCGTGGTTAAAGTTTCATGGGCCGCGGGTCATACAGCATTATACCGAAACCACCGAAATGTAGATCTATTTTCGGCGGCCTTGATTGTACGCTCTACAGAAAACTCGATTGCGCCGAAGAAACTTCGGTGCATTTTTTACTTATTATTTTTGTATTGAATCTTTTGATTAATTGTTATGAAGTGGAGTAAAGTTATGGGAAACTCAATACTAGAGTATAATATTTCTGTGACTTTTTCGCTTTTCATCGAGGGTCCACGTACTTCTAAATAACAATAAAACAGTGATGCAACAGACATTGATTTTTGTTTCAGTTAACTCAAGAAGTCACCAGTAGTGTGTGGTATGAAGATTCACAAGTTTTACAAATAAAATTATTATTGTTATTATATTGTTGCACAAACAGTTGGAAGTGGCTATCCCGCACCTTTGCTTACCCAACCTTGATGGCATAAAGGGTCAAGAATGAGAACGTATGACTCCAGAAAATATGAAGTAAAACATCACACTGCTATACGAGAAAACAGTGGGCTATCAAAATTGCATTCCATTCCAATAACTGTATTGGTATTTGTATTATTTCTACACGGTATTCTTTCAAATATTTTCTCAACAAATAATCTTGGAAGACGCTGGGAAACGACCTAATGGACTATTGACAGTTCCCCAATACTGGCGTTATATCGTCTGCCACTTGCTGTCTTTTTTCAATTAAGAGCGACATACGCTGGACTGTTTAAAAGTAAATGGTGAAATGTAATATGTTGTATTTGCCATATGTCCTTCTTGATCTCTTCTTCTTCACGGAATAGAGTGAGACAGGATTTTACTCATTCTTAAAAACGTCATTAAACAGTGTTCTTTTCGTGTGTGTATTTTGACAGTTTAGACGTGCCGAAACGTGAAGTAGAAGTTGAAGGACAAATTGAGTAGTGACCATGATCCAGTGATATGTTTTTTCTTTTCTCGGAATATATTAAAGGTAATAATACGATGTGTTAATCAAGTGTTGGCTACTCGTGAAGCCCAGGTTCCTTAACTTAGTACCGACTGACCTTCGTAGAGGTAAAACTCTTCAGTTGAGTGCACCAATAAGCAAGGTTTTTTCATATCGAATACACCAGTTGTTTTTAAGTCTCTCTCTCTCTCTCTCTCTCTCTCTCTCTCTCTCTCTCTCTCTCTCTCTCTCTCTCTCTCTCTAACCCGAGTTCAGTAAGTAGGAAGACTTGTACAAGTGAGGTCGATTTCAAAACTCATCGAATTCATGTTTGGAATAAGTTTTAGGCCATTTAGCCTACTTGTAATGATACTGTAAGTCATGAAGAGACAGAGCGTTTCACTGTAATTTTGAAAGCTCACGTTATAAGATTTAATTAAATATTGAACGAAAATGTCCAGTTGCTTTTACAATAATCAAGCAAGCCTGGTATTCCTGGAAACGAGTCGTATGCTCGGTGGAACAGTTTTAGAACTAATTAATATGATATGGAGACGTGCCACTCGATCTCCTCACGGACTGTTGTAGATTGCATGGCACCGACTGGCACACTGCTGGGGTGTGCCGTGATCATACTGCAGTACAATGTACAAGTATTTAGTTTTGTTTCTATGTGTGTTGTCTATATTTTATAGGGACTTGGAAACCAATGTGTATTTTAGTCATGTGATAGTTTTATATTGATTGAACTTTGTCAGTTTGGGCGCCTTCGGCGTTTATTTTAGCTTTTCTTTTCGACTACAGTTAAAAGAAAAGATTCACCGCTTGGTTTTATCCAAGATATCTCGTTTCCATCATTGCTAACCGAGAATTTACTACATACAATCTTTTTGTAGCCGGTTAGGGAAGAGCCGTATCGCGTTTATTAGGCTTTGAGCCACACACTAATGGAGGTACTAAAAGTTTATTGCTGCATTGCTTTCTTCATTTTATTTTTCGTCAGTTCCTTTTGACTACTTCCCACCTGGCTGTCCTGTTTCTTCAGAGAGGCTGATTTTGTTTGCAAGTATGAAGATGGTATTAGAAGCAAAGTTTAATTCTTGTTTAGTAGCGGAGTTGTAAAGCTTAGAAAATCAACAAGCTCTCAGTTGCATTTTTGGTTGCAAGGATGTACATTACTTATACAAACAGCAACACTGGCTTGATATTCATGGTTATGTTACCCAAACATTCTTTCAAAGAACTTTTAGCTTGGTGGTATGTATAGGCTACTATGATCAGGCAAACAAAAGTGCGTAGAATTTTCACCGTACACGATTGTAAGACTTGTTTGAAGTTTAATAGTCTCCACTCGATATTATTTTGAGTTCTTACTTTGCTGGAATTGTGTGATGTTACTTGTTGTTGTGTGTGTGTGTGTGTGTGTGTGAGAGAGAGAGAGAGAGAGAGAGAGAGAGAGAGAGAGAGAGAGAGAGAGAGAGAGAGAGAGAGAGAGAGATATGACGTAGCAACTCACCACTTTTACCAACAGATTATCACGCGTATGCAGTCACCCTTATGCTTATTCCATTGATTCTGGATGCAGTTTCGCTTAGGCAGCAGTATTATTATTATTATTATTATTATTATTATTATTATTATTATTATTATTATTATTATTATTATTATTATTATTTCTCCTCAGTCGTTTCCTCTAACAGTGCGTGACGACAGTGAGAAAGAAAGAAAAACGTTAATGCCACGTTCAACCTCTAATTACTTAATGAAGATGAAACTCTGCAGCATCGGGTGATTGATGTACTACACAGAAGGTATTATTATTAAAAAATATACAAAGAAAAAGTCGCTGTGCCGTTCTTTTTATCGCTGAGTGTAAGATGAGTCCCCCTGCATGGAATTAACGCGGTATCAGCCATTCCCATTACGTACAAAGATGAATTCGTTATTATTATTATTATTATTATTATTATTATTATTATTATTATTCAAAATACATGCACACTCAAATGGGACACGTAGGCGTAGACCAAAATAGCACGCAATTCCAGCTTGATAATGATATCACCGATGTGACGGTAACACCTTCAAAAGGGATCAGACCCTTCTCTCCCTTCCTCCTTCCCCTTCCCCTTCCTCCCCTACCCTCTCTCCTCTTCCCCCTTCCCCCTTCCCCCTTCTTCTTCCCCCTTTCCCTTCTTCTTTTCCCTCTCCCTTCCCTTTTCCCCTTCCCCTTCCCCCTTCCGTTGTTTGCCTTTGAATTAGTTCGTCGCAATAATAAAAACTCCATAATAAAAACATCATCACGTGAGTTTGGGATGAACGCCCCCGTCGCTTCAGAGGGGAAAAGAAATGATTGGAATCCGGTGTCTGTGTGTTGGTGACTCATTACGTCAAAGGGCACCGATGGAGCCCTCTGTGTGTGTGTGTGTTTGTGTGTGTGTTTTTTTCCCAAAATCGGGTTAAATTTGGGATGCTCTGTGAAATTTAGAGCCCGGACGTTGAATTGATATCATGGTTGCTTTTGTTTTATGTTTTCATGAAATACGTGTTTATATACTGTACACACACACACTATATATATATATATATATATATATATATATATATATATATATATATATATGTGTGTGTGTGTGTGTGTATATATATATATATATGTATGTATACATACATATATGTGTATACTTGAATGTGAAAATACATATTTTTGTGATATGTATAAAATATACTTTTCTGTTTTCCATCCTTGTCTTTACTTTTACTTAAATGATTGTACTTGTTATCATTTCTGTAAATAACTTACAAACAACATGGGATGAGTGTACTAGTGGTAGTGTTTTTGCACGTCGAAATTCATTTTAAATTATTACGTGATCCGAAGTCCAGGTTTACAAGCATCTTTAATGGCTTGTATGTTTTTGTTCCTTTGTACTTGTAGTAATGTTATTGATTGAGTAAAGTTAGTTACTACACCTCTTACATTTTTCACAGATTTATTCCTTTTGAATATATACATATTGCACATACATATGTACATACACGTACTGTATATATGTGTGTGTGTGTAAATCTACATTAAAGTGTACTGCCATGTAAGTGTGTATGCCTGCGAACGTAAGAACATGAAATGCATCGCAGCATTATCACAGGCGGTTGCAACACGCTCACAGTACACACCGCATTTACACTCTGTTCCCCGGCAATCTGGTTATAAATTGAGATGAAAGCGATACAGCGTGGTCCTTGTTCCCGTGTGAAAGCCATTAAATTTTAAATCGGAACCACATCTCCTCTGATCAGCCCCGCTCATGACAAGATACATCGAGATTCAATCCCTGCCTGCCTGCCTGTACGTCTGCAATTGACTCCATGATGAAAGGGACCCGCCCCTCGGTGAATTGCAGTCCCTGTCCCGGGTGGCAGGGGCCGTTCGGAGATTTCGGGAGGGGGGGAGGGTGGTGTGGATGTTCCATGTATTGCTTGATGTGTTTGGAGGAGAATTATTGTTATCTGCTCTGTTTGAAGGAGATTTTCTTGTGTTTTTGGGTCATTAGCACGCTGAAAGAGTCGTAATTTTATTCATATAATCTGGCTTTGGAATGACTAGTATATATGTGAATAGTGTTCGGTGGGGATCAGATTGGTGTGCATGTCGTATTTATTGAGTAATTTTAAATCCAAGTCGGATTATTCCTTATTTTCATTTTATGTGTTCTTTTATACGATTTCTACTAATACGGATTTCTCGTAATGCTTATTTGTTACTTGTTTATTAAGCGTATTTCATTAATTAATAAAAAGTCTGCCCACATAAGAGTGATGTTGATGTCTCCGCCTATCTTCTGCCTCCGAAAAAAATACCAAATAAATAAGAGCAATCGAGGAATAGGAAAATGCAGCCTGTGACTGCGAAGACAGCCAACTCATCCAACAAGATGAACTGATCAGACATAAAATAAATGATGACTGAGAGATGCATCCGGTTATTTTATTCGTACCACAAAATAAGAATATAAAGAAATATCAAAATACAAAAAAAATATTGTGACAGTGTCCGGTTTCAATCTATCAAAGAATAACAAAAAGAAAACACAAATACAAGGTGAGAGGTAATGGCTTGAGGACATCACACAGATCGTGAATAACATAGGAAAGGGCATCGACCGGATCGTGAATAAGATAGAAAAGATGAAGGGAAAAAAATACACACAAAAAGGGAAAATAAAGAGAGGACGGCGTTATATTCGTGGATTTCGGAAACGAGAGGAAATAGGAAAACACGATGGAAAAAGGAGTTTCAGTTTCTCAGACTACAACAGAAAACAAAATCGAGAGAGGAATTAGAAAAAGATAGAAGAGGCGACACATTATGAGAAATGTAGACTTCCATCACGTAGAATGTAAAAAGTATACTAATAATTAATAATAGGTGATATTTATTCCGAAAAAATTTAAACTTTAGATATTTAGAAAATAAACGACAAACACATTAAGAACAGTATGATAGATGCTTATAGCCACCAAAAACAGTAAAGCAAAAATAAAAGGCAGTAATTATAACAGATTCAGTTGCACATGAAATAAGACAGGCAAATAAATAATAGGATAATTATTTGCTTATCACGAAAACAATAGAAGAAAACAAGATAAAAATAAACCTGGCAGTGCTCACGTCCGCTCAAGTTGTTTTCCAATTTGCCTTGAAATGGCAAGGCCTTAACCGGTGATGTGACCGGAAAATAGCCCAGTCAGCGCTTAATAACAACGATCGATGGGAAGTAAATCAGGTTTTTCTCTTTTCTTTTTTCTTTTTATTCTCTGTGAATGGAGGGGCTTATGCGCGGTCAAAATATAGTCATTGGCACCCACGCCGTCGGAAGCAGGAAGTAATCTCGTATCCGGTATTGAAAATAGCTGCTGTTGGTCTATAAATACCTGGGGATTCAAATGACGTTTTCCGCTCAACGCTTACGGTCTCTCTCTCTCTCTCTCTCTCTCTCTCTCTCTCTCTCTCTCTCTCTCTCTCTCTCTCTCTCATGCACATATATATCATCATCATCGCATCATCGCCTCCAGTGCGGTGTGACGCAAAGGGCCTTTGTGACGTTACGTTGCTCATGTCTTGTATTTATGTGGTCATTTCCATTCTCATTATATATATATATATATATATATATATATATATATATATATATATATATATATATACAATATATATATATGTATGTATATATGTAGGCTATATATGTTGGTGTTTGTATACTCACTAGACCTTCACGCCCACTTAAATTCATATAATTTTGTTTGTTTGTTTGTGTGAGAGAGAGAGAGAGAGATAGAGAAAAGTTAAGTGTACCTTAGTTTAACCAGACCACTGAGCTGATTAACAGCTCTCCTAGGGCTGGCCCGAAGGATTAGACTTATTTTACGTGGCTAAGAACCAATTGGTTACGTAGCAACGGGACTTACAGCTTATTGTGGAATCCGAACCACATTATAGCGAGAAATGAATTTCTATCACCAGAAATAAATTCCTCTAATTCTTCATTGGCCGTCCGGAGAATCGAACTCGGGCCTAGCAGAGTGCTATCCGAGAACTCAACCGACTCGTCCAACGAGGAACTGAAGAAAAGAGAGAGAGAGAGAGAGAGAGAGAGAGAGAGAGAGAGAGAGACCATACTCTCCTAAAAAAAAAGAAACCGTTTTTTCCAATTACGGAAACAATTGCATGGAAGTCACAAAAGAGAGGTTAATCATAAAAAGTATGGCCATTAGGCTCATAAAAGTAACCAGCGAGCCATGAATGTCATTTCCGAGTTAATTGATGTCATCGTCCAATGTCGGAGTAACTGTTTGGTCATTTTTTTTCCACTATTCTTGGCGCAGAATTTTCCCACGTGCGGCTAAGAAATCCTATAGCTCTGTCTCCCCACCCTTTCCCCCTCCCCCTCCTCCTCCTCCTCGTCCTCCTCCTCCTCCTCCTCCTCCTCCTCCTCCTCCTCCTCCTCCTCCTCCTCCTCCTCCTCCTCCACCAACACGTATTTTGCTAAATTCAAGTTTGCGTGCTTTGTGCTTGAAATTCAAGTGAATTTTAGTAAATAATAAAGTGACTGCGGGAAAAACCAAGCGAATGTTTGGGTAAAATGGACTGGTAATGTTGATTTAAGGTTTTGTTCTGACAGAATGTGGAAACACTAATTCCAAAGGAAATTTTAACATTGTTGCTTTTTTTGTCGTAAGGGAATATTCAAATGAAATTCAATGCTAAAAGAAATTTAACGTTAAATAACTGTTAATGTTGATTCGACGGTTTAATTTTAGAAATGTATAAGGAATGCTTAATATTAGAGTTGATTAATATGAGAAATTATTATTATTAGAAGAGTAAATAACTCGATATGAAAAGTTAATAAATAACGTGAATGACAATGTTGAAGCTTATATAAAAATTAACCTGATAGATTTTTTTTTCAGGGAGGACCCCAAACGTTGTGTTTTTGGCGTAACAGGATAAGGAAATTATTATGCACAGGAAATTTTCATTTGCATGTTATTTTTAATTTCTATTTTCACTTAATTTTAATTTTAAAATAAAAACTGTGAAGCGCAAAATTTAATCATAGACGCTTTAAGAAATGTATCTGGGCGCTCGCGCGCGCTCACAGCCACTTGCAGTCATTGTGCAATGATGAGGTAATCATTCACACAGTAGATTCTTTTTATTTTATGCCATAAGTCATTCCCTGGATCCCTTGTGAAGACGTGAAGTGAAAAACCTGTAATTTTAATGTTAGAGCGACCATATTATCCTTGAGTGATCGATGCCGCGTGATTAAGTTTTCGTTAATCATAAATTATGACGAAATGAGTACTGCCAATAATTGGATTATGACGTAATGATTACTCCCAGTAATTAAAGTCATCTGCTTTGAAATTAGTGTCTTAAATTGCTGTTAAATTAAATTCCTTGCTTCGGCATTAATATCTTAGATTACGGCCAAATTGAATTACATTGGAATTTTCTCCGCACCTTCATTATGTTCCCCGATTGGTAAAATAATTGGCTTTGAAGACGAGGTCATGTTGGGTAGGGTGCTGTGAGCAGATTGAGAAGTCCCTTAGCAGAATTTTTGGGTGACACTTTACACTTGATCCTTGGCGCGGATGTAGACAGGGGAGGGAATTAGATGTTGATAGTTAATAGGAACTCTATGTTCTATAAATTAGCATATAGGCATTTTAACAGATCTATATCCTTCATGAAGGATATTGAAAAGTAATCCATTGTCTGTCTGAATCGTTTGAAGAGGCTACATATTTATCAGTAAGTACAGTATATATCCATATTTGAATGTGTATTAGGTGTTACATTTGTTTTTACTCATTTTTTGCAAATGTGTGTGTAGTATTTTTACCACAAATTCCTACCCTGTCATGTGGAATATTTTGCTGTTGCTGATCAGTGTTCTCTCTCTCTCTCTCTCTCTCTCTCTCTCTCTCTCTCTCTCTCTCTCTCTCTCTCTCTGTATATATATATATATATATATATATATATATATATATATATATATATATATAAATAATTTTTTTATGTTTTATTTACATCAACTTTATGCACACGTACACACGTACCATGATAATTACTATCTTCATCATCCTCTGTGCCCCGTAATTACATTCCCGTTTTCTTAACCTCCTTTCATCCTCCGCTAATTGTTAACTGTTAATCGCTGTTGTTGGTCGCTGCCGGAACCTCCTCGCCGCTCCTTCCTTCCTCTTCGGCTCTTCCGCGTTGGTAAAAGGGAAGAAGAAGAAGAAGAGAAACCTTCGTGACTTCCCCGGGCTTTCCTAAGCCTTTTGTTTTCTTTCGTTTATTCCGGCTTAATTCAGGCTGTGTTTCTGCCTGCTTGGAGTGACGACTCCACAATGACCATCTGGTTGGGGGCGGTACTGGCGAGTGACACGCGCACTGCAGATGTCAGTCAGTGAGGGTCTGTGTTTGATATCCCTCTTCGGGCGTCTCTAATGGTAGCTTGGCAGCCGTACTGTAATCCGGGAGGCATATAAATACACAGGGGAAACAAAAGCAAGAGATTAATATGTATGTATGTATATATATATATATATATATATATATATATATATTTATATATATATATATATATATATATATATATATATACACACACATATATATATATATATATACATATATATACATATATATATATATATATATATATATATATATATATATATATATATGTATATATATCCAGAGTGTAATGTAAATACACAGGAGAAACTAAAAGCAAGAGGTTAACATACGTGTAAGTATTTCTATAGGCATATAAATACACTCGGGAAACTTAAAAATAAAAAAAAAAAGTTAAAATACTTGTGTATATCCGGAAGTATGTACATACGCGGGAAAGCAAAAGCATGAGGCTAATGTACTTGTATATATTTACGGAGGCATGTAAATACGCAGGACAAACTAAAAGCAAAAGGTTTATATAATTACAGTATTTATATACATTCGGAGGCGTGTAATCGCACAAGGTGAACCCAAAAGCTAAAGGTTAAAATACTTTCGTGTATTTACTGAGGCATGTGAAGGGGAAACTGAAAGCAAGAGGTTAACAAAATTATATATTTCCATAGGCATATAAATACACGGGGGAAACTAGAAGCGATAGTATGCTTTGTATTTCCGGAAGTTTGTAAATACCCCCGAAAGTAAAAGCAAGAGGTTAATGTAACTATATATATTTGCTGAGTCATGTAAATACACAGTAAAAACCAAGATCAAGAGGTTTATATATTTATATAGATTTACGGAGGCATGTAAATTCACAGGAAAAAGTAAAAGCAAGAGGTTAATAACTATAGATATTTACGGAGGCATATAAATACAAAGGAGGAACTAAAAGCAAAGACTAACTTAGAAGTATTCCCATAGGCATACAAATAAGCTGGAGAAACTAAAAAAAAAAAAAAAAAAAGTTAATCGGCTTATGTATAACCAGAATTATGTAAACACTGTACACGGGAAACCAAAAGCAACAGGTTAATATATGAATTTACGAAGGGATGTAAATACATAGGCGAACCGAAAATCAAGAGGTTAACATACTTTTGTTTCCGGAGGCATGTCAGTAAACATGAAAAACCGAAAGTAACAGGGTAATATACTCTTACTTATAAGTATTTCTAGAGGTATGCAGACACAGAGGGGAACCAAAATAAAACAAGTAAAAAATGCGCCGAAGTTCTTCAGCGCAATCGAGTTTTCTGTACAGCGTATAATCAAAGGTCACCGAAAATAGATCTATTTTCGGTGGGCTCGGTATAATGCTGTATGAGCCTTGGCCCATGAATCTTTAACCACGTCCCGGTGGCGGCATGTCCTATATAGTTGCCAAATGCACCATCATGGCTAACTTTAACCTTAACTAAAGTAAAAACTACTGAGGCTAGAGGGCTGCAACTTGGTATGTTTGATGATTGGAGGGTGGATGATCGACATACTAATTTGCAGCCCACTAGCCTCAGAAGTTTTCAAGATCTGAGGGCGGACGGACAGACAAAGCCGGCACAATAGTTTTCTTTTACAGAAAACTAAAATTTAAAATACTTGTATGCATTTTAAGGTTAAATGATTTAGTTGGGTGAAGTTTACCAAAATGACTAAAGTAAATACTTCAGCCATCATGGCTGTTATTCGTTGTTATGTAATGCATACGGAACGTCATGGCTACTGGATTCGATACAGATGAAATGGAACCCGCGCTGAATAGTTCTCGGGATTTGTGTTTATATATCTCATGCAGTATAGGAAACGCATCAGTTTACTTTAGCTAAATGGGTATATGATATTCCAGACTTCAAATGGGGATTTGAGCCAATCCTGTGATGTGAATAAGTTTATATGAAATGGGTTAGATGTTCATTGTTCACCAGTAAATCGGGAAGGGAAAGGGAGACTTTAAGTCACACTTCATGTATGAATAATTATGGTTATTAATAGGAAAAGGATTCTCATTTAACACACACACACACACACACACATTGACACACACACACATATATATATATATATTATATATATATATATATATATATATATATATATATATATATATATATATATATATATATGTATATATACATATACATATATATATCTAATGTGTGTGTCGTAAGCTTAAATATGTTATTTAACCATAATTTCTATAGTATTTATTTGCTGTTCCCCTGTCGTTTTAGCGTTGCTACGAGAATCTCTTTAATTGAAATTCACTGGCATCCCTATCACGTACGGAGCATTTTACGAAGTTAATTGTACGCCTTGTTAGTTGATTGTCTGCTATGAATGGCCACTCTTCGCAGTGCGGCGGGTGAATCGTTAAAAACAAATGGTCAAAGGTTTATCTCCTAATAGAACGTTAGTTTTGTGTCGTTAAGGGCTAAATGGTCATATATATGTACAGCGCTTGTGCAGAGAGAGAGAGAGAGAGAGAGAGAGAGAGAGAGAGAGAGAGAGAGAGAGAGGTATCCATGAAATCACAGGATCTGTATTATGTATATAAAGTGTCATTGTGAAACAGCTCCTCAAAACGTGCGATGGAAAGATCCTGGTGTTTGCTGTAACACGAAATTGAACGCATATCTGACGCCATCATTTTCATACGGTTTTAATGTGATCTTATTTCTCGACAATGGTGATGTAAGAAAGAAGTGCAAAGGAGTTGCGGAACTTGAAAATACTTTTATCCTGCCGGCAAATTTTCAATCGTCGTTTTCTTTTATTCCTGGGTATTTAAAGTGATCCCCGTTTTTAGTTTTCTGTAAAAGAAAACTATTGTGCCTGCTTTGTCTGTCCGTCCGCACTTAATTCTGTCCGCACTTTATTCTCTCAGCACGTTTTTCTATCCGCACTTTTTCTCTCCGCCCTCAGATCTTAAAAACTACTGAGGCTAGAGGGCTGCAAATTGGTATGTTGATCATCCACCCTCCAATCATCAGACATACCAAATACAGCCTTCTAGCCTGAGTAGTTTTTATTTTAAGGTTAAAGTTAGCCATAATTGTGCTTCTGGCAACGATATAGGATAGGCTACCACCGGGGCGTGGTTAAAGTTTTATGGGCCGCGGCTCCTACAGCATTATACCGAGACCACTGAAAGATAGATCTATTTTCGGTGGCCTTGATTATACACTGTAGCGGCTGTACAGAAAACTCGATTGCGCCGAAGAAGCTTCGGCGCATTTTTAACTTGTTTGTATTGCCGAGTATTTTTATGTTTTTATTTCACTATTGTCCGTTTGCAATCGTGGTTACTGAGAATTATTTCCTATTTTGTCTTGCTGACTTCTTTTTAGATATTTATATGTTTTATGTTTTTGGAAAATGATCAGCTTTTTCATTCCAATTGTTTCTCAGTTTTTTTTTTATGCTTGTGGCTTTGTGAATAAACGAGTAATATTATTTTTTTTTCTACTCCACGGTTACACCTTGGTGCTAAGTGTGATCTGGACAGGGCCAGAGATTTTTTCATTAACAATAAATGCCTCACTACTTTCTTTCCATCTCTTCCATTCCTTTACTTTTCCTTGTTTCTTTCGGGCCTGCTCTTGAAAAAGAGCATTATTGATTGCCCGATCATTTGTCCTTTGCTCTTAAAAAAAAAGAAAAAAAGTGCGTCGTTTAACGGTTCCCTAAATTCGACAGTAAGTTATTTGGTGCAGTTTGCATCCCGGGCATCCATTCTCATATTGTTGGGAGGCTAATTAGTCGTAATCAAATTATGGGATGGTTCGCCCGCTCATTATCATTATGAAAAATAAGGTCGTTTCTTCGGGCTTAACCGCTGGAGTGGATGCACTCCAGTCTTCCACCAGCACAGTGTGCGATTTGTTGTTTGAAACTGTTTGTACGTAGGCTAGAGCGTTATATTTTTAAATTTATATCAGTCTTGTGTATATTAACCCCCACCCCATCCCTCCATAACAGTACATGTCCTTCAAGAAACGATCATAGATCATTTAAGAAATAAACCAAATCTTTCAAGAAGTGATGTAACTTAAGAAATTTTGAACCTCGTATTTTATAATTGTCCGACGAATTTTATTATCCTAAGTTGTGCTCAACTCATCTGCCATGTATTTTTTCTTCATCAAACCCAAAGTAATTCAGTTTCATAAATCGTTTGATTTCAATTTATCTCTGGAAGCTTATTTTGAATAGTATATTGCTTCTACTCAGAGAATTTGTCCCCAGTTGTGACGTACGGCAGCTAAGAATGATAATCCCGTGATGCGTGCTGGAAGATTCTGTCCAGAAACATTAAGCAGCGTACGGGAGAAAGCTCTTCTTAGCAGAGAGGCTGTAGTGGCAGGGGACTAATGACGCATTCATGCGCCGTCTTACGCATTCTCGCCCTTGCCTTTATCACAAGAATAACACAAACAACTTAGGGCCGGGTTTTCCTAAACATTGATGTCACAACGGAAAGGGGATTTTAAAGAGGCCTTAATCGGCCTAAGCTCGGCAAGAAAAACAGACGCGGAGTGAAGGCCCGTATAACAACAAGCGGATTTTCTCTGAGACCTCTCACTCCCTCCCTCCCTCCCTGCCTCTCTCTCTCTCTCTCTGTCTCTCTCTTAATACCCTTGGCCGTAGGCCTCCCGTGTTATCGGTGATGGCCTTTAGGCCTACTTGTCTTCTGCATGTCGCAAGTCCGTCCCACCTTTTTCTAGAACGCCTAATTATCGCGTCAGGTACAAGAACCTTACAGGTACTGATATTTATCACGGAACTCATCGCTTTTAAATTATCCCCGTGTTTTGGGTGGATGGATGCTTAGGGGGAGTTGGGGACGGTGGATGGAGAAGGGGGGGAAGCAGTAGAGGGAGGGGTGATAGTGGGGCTAGGCTTATACGTAGGAGAGATAGGAGATAAGGTGAATAAGTAAAGTGAGGGAAAAGCAGATTAGAGGAAAGCACTGTGTCTAATGTGTTTGTATGGATGTATAATCCACGTATTAAATATTCATGGACATATTTTGAGGTTAACTCTCTCTCTCTCTCTCTCTCTCTCTCTCTCTCTCTCTCTCTCTCTCTCTATATATATATATATATATATATATATTATATATATATATATATATATATATATATATATATATATATAATTTTTGTGTTAAATTATAATCATGATGTGTGATATTAAAATATGTTGACATATTGTTGCTATATATATAAAACAGTATCTAACATTTTGCAAATGTACAGTATGTAAAATATGATGCTTTCCATTTCATAATCGCAACACTATTATTATTCAAAATGTGCGAACATTCCTGTGGAACAGAGATGAAAGGCTATTATTAACTTTCAGACCAAACGTCCACGAAATATCATTATATCAATTTTTGTAAAAGGCAGAGTAAATAACGGTAAATCACTAAGCATCTAAATATATCGTTATTAATAGTATTATTAATATTAGCTAGTCTTCAACTCACATACATAAACAAAAGTAAGTCGGAATTGGAAAGCTTCGATTTAAGGACTACACTGCTGACACTGCATAATCTGGAAAGGATATCCACCCTTTTGTTTTAATGGACGAACAAAAACTAACTCAAAGGACTAAGAAAATCTCTGAAAGGTGCGACTTACCTGTGGGAGCGACAGGTAAATCTGGACGCAGTGCCTTCTTACCTGCGGCTCTGCGCAAAATTATAGAAACGAAAAGGTTGTATTTTCTGTTTATGTGGCAATTCTCAGACCTTTTAATGGTATCTTTCGTAAAGAATTTATTATAAAGGATTTTAGTTTCAGATAGTTGTAACAGGCTCTGATTAAATGGGTTGTAGTACATTCTAACAGGTACATATATTTTTGCAGGTTTAGATGTATACTTGATATTTTTTCCCTTTTCCATATTTCCATTTTGTTATTACACTTTTGTTGTCAGTTTTCACATTGACCGTTAATAATGCAAAGGGAAATTTAATTTTGGTTTATACATACATACATACATACATTGCATACATTATATATATATATATATATATATATATATATATATATATATATATATATTATATATATTATATATATTATATATATATTATATATATATATATATATATATATATATATATATATATATATATATATATATATATATATATATATATATATATATATATATATATATATATCAGAAACACAATGGTTTCAGTAAACGGGTTTCCATCTCGCTTCAGTTCGCGTCTCGGTTCGAGCTCTGAACTGTAGCTGGTAAATGAAGGCTGGTGTTACTTGAACATTTGCAAGATGTATAATGTAAAATGTTGTTTTAATAATACTGATAGACTTGATTTGACAGATATGTAAGACTATTCATGTAAAGTTTTGCATGTAATTTTTTTTGTATTGCAGAAAGAAATCTCTTGTGTCACGAAGCATAAATTGAAAGGGACCTAAAGTGACTATAAATTCTCTGTGTATTTTATTGTGTAAATAACGAAATTTCATTCCTCTCCGAAGAACTAACTTGCCTCAAATCTTGCCTAGTGTGACGCACACGATCGATAAATTTCACTGCCGAGTGTCGTGTTGTCTTGCAATAGTGTGTCGTGGTTCAGTGTAAAGAGGTCTTTGTACAAAATGGTCATTGTGGTGTATTTGGTGAGTGTGCGTATGAGTATACACGTTGTCATACAGAATACGTTATTTACATTTACTGAGAGAGTCTAGTCAAAATACTTTAATAAAAATGGTTATTACATAGATCTCTGTAATTAATTTGTACATAATTGTTGGTTTTGAGAGAGAGAGAGAGAGAGAGAGAGAGAGAGAGAGAGAGAGAGAGAGAGAGAGAGAGAGAACACGTAATACACTATACAGTCTTGGAAAGTGTAAGAGAAAGCGACTTATAAGAATAGATACAGTATTTAATTTATACATAATTGTTCGTTATAGGTAAGAGAGAGAGAGAGAGAGAGAGAGAGAGAGAGAGAGAGAGAGAGAGAGACTGTGCAATCGTAGAAAGTGTAACAGAGAAGCTACATATAGAAATTTAGTGAAACCTTACTTATAAAATAAAATAAACAGTATGGCAAATCTCTAAAAACAATAGGTGCATTCAAACTGACATCAAATGAGGACGTTAGACAGAAAAGGAAGCTAAGGAAAGTGAAAGGACCGTTAAATCAAGTGAAAGGGGCTGTGGAAGAGAGAGAGAAAAAAGATGAAATTGACAATACCCGGGTTAAGGCATGAATCTGTATTCTCACTTTTTTTTTTTTTTTTTTTTTTAATTTTTTACTCTTTTTTTGTTGTACAGGAGACTGATTCGCCGAAACCTTTTTGACAAAATCCGTTCTATTGTAGTTCTGTCTAGGCTTTACCTCTGCCGTCAAGGCGGAAGGTGGCTTTGTATTTTCTCATATATGTCTGGGTTCATAGATAGATTGATTAATTTAGTTGATCTGGCGTTGCAATGATTATGGTCTTCGACGCCAAAATATTTTTAATGTAGAAAAAATACTTTTTAAGAATATTCAAGAAACATTCTTATATCTCAACATAATATTAGTGGATTTAAATAAAATTCTATAGAGGGGCGGGGGTGCGGGACGGGCTGTGGAATAGGTAAGACTTAAAACAAGTTATATACCTCCTGTATAAATTCAAAAAAATAGAAAGCATTCTATAAATCCAAACAGTTAGGAGCTTCAGTTATCGTAGTGTGTGATCCCGTTAAATAACCGATTAATCAATTACACCCAGTCAGGAATGCTCATTATATCATTGAGTACCATTAAGATTGCTCGAATAGTTAACCGTAATAGGAAGCCTCGTTTATCTGCGTCATTACGAGCTATCAAGAATCCTCCGTCGTTTTCTCACAGATCCCGATGTAACGAACTCTTCGTCGTTTTCCCACCTGCCCAGATTTCCTTCCGGTGTGCGGGACTTGACTTCCGCTCTCTCTCTCTCTCTCTCTCTCTCTCTCTCTCTCTCTGTCACGCACATATGCCACAACGCAACACGTGATGATTTACTTGTTTGATGGGATGATCTTCAATCTCTCGCCGTAATTTACCACGTGATATTTTATGTGTTCTAAGTTACACCGATCTCACGTACATACATAGATATACTGCATCGCAACACGTGATGAATCTCTCTCTCTCTCTCTCTCTCTTCTCTCTCTCTCTCTCTATATATATATATATATATATATATATATATATATATATATATATATATATATATATATATTATATTAATTTTATCACATACACAATTGTTTTGTGCATTAGTAGAATTACTAAAGGACCTATTTAAAACTGATGGTATCTGAATGAATACTCCATTAGATACCATCCAGTTTTGAATGAGGTCCTTTCAATAATAGTATATATATATATATATATATATATATATATATATATATATATATATATATATATATATATATATATATATATATATATATATATATATATATATATATCTCACACAAGTTTTAAACATAACATGATGTTCTACGTTTCTCATGTAATGAACTTCTCTCTCTCTCTCTCTCTCTCTCTCTCTCTCTCTCTCTCTCTCTCTCTCTGTAAGTGATTTCCTCTGCTGAATTAATAAGTGAAAGTGAAAAAGAGAAAGAGAGAGAGAGAGAGAAGACGACGCCCTAACGAAGAGATGAGCAAAGGAAGTCATTCGGATCTCTCCAAGTGAGAGTGTTTGCCATGTACGGAGGGGAGGAGAAACAGAGGAAGGGGGAGATGCGGCATTAAAAGTGGGAAGCACGGTTCCAGGAACAATGCTCAGGAGACAATAAAGAATAGATAAAGTATCGACACGACGGAGGGCGGTAGATTTCTTTGTCTTTAGTCTGTCCAGGTGTTCCGTTCTCCGGGAGGGCGGGGGAGGTGGTGTGGTGCATGAACTGATACGTCATTATTATTATTATTATTATTGTTATTATTATTATTATTATTATTATTATTGCAGTACTAAGGACCAGTAATTTACTAAGCATTCTTCGACCGAATAGTATTCCCTTATACAGTAATAGAAAATTATTATTATTATTATTATTATTATTATTATTATTATTATTATTATTATTATAATACAAAGGGCCATTAACTTCCTAATCAGTCTTCCACAGAATAGAATTTATATAAAGCAATAGGAAAATTATTATTATTATTATTATTATTATTATTATTATTATTATTATTATTATTATTATGCCCGTACGGGGATAGTGCCGTCAATGTATCTCACACGGTGCACTGCAGGCATTACTTGAGGTTTTGCAGCATCCATTCATTTTACTATAGCTCCGGTCATATTCTCCATCCTCCATCTTACTTTCCACCCTCTCCTAACGATTGTTTCAACATTATTTTCAGCGGTGAATTATTATTATTATTATTATTATTATTATTATTATTATTATTATTATTATTAATCATCCTCTGCCCAGTAAGTTAGGTACACATTAATACAAAATAAAAAAAAATGGACTAAATAAGGGTTCTTTCCTCTGAACATTTTACTTTGCTTCATTGTTTGTCGAAGCTTAATCATTCTGGCATCGCTTAAATTGGGATTATTGTCAAAGGAAGTCGCCGTGATGAATTGTAAATGACGTAGGGACACGCCTTCCATTACTTGAGACTGGGTGCTTGAATATAAATCACGATATTTGTGTTGATATTGCAAACAACAAGTTTGTTTACGTAGTCCCCTTGCATCATCAAAATGCGTTCCTCGACAAAAACATTGTAGGTCACCGAGAGAGAGAGAGAGAGAGCAGGTGTATTTGTTAATGATTTCCAGCTTGCAGGCAGTAAAATGTCTGTGAAATGACTTAAAGATGACAGCATGACAAGACTGCCTTGATATTTACGTTTCAAAATCCGACCGGGGTTCGTGTTTGTTAGGGCGCTTCTGGTATTAATTCTTTGGGGACTTTTTTGTGTATAGAGATAAGTTGACATGTTACTGAACGTTTCCAGATATATGCAGTCCGAATAGCGGTACATTTTTAGTTTTCTGTAAAAGAAAACTATTGTGCCGGCTGTTGTCTGTCCGTCCGCAGTTTATTCTGTCCGCAGTTTTTCTGTCCGCCCACAGATCTTAAAAACTACTGGGGCTAGAGGGCTGCAAATTGGTTTGTTGATCATCCACTCTCCAATCATCAAACATAACAAATTGCAGCCATCTAGCCTCAGTAGTTTTTATTTTATTTAAGGTTAAATTTGTCTATAATCATGCTTCTGGCAATGATATAGGATAGGCCACCACCGGGCCGTGGTTAAAGATTCATGGGCCGCGGCTCATACAGAATTATACCGAGACCACTGAAAGATAGATCTATTTTCGGTGGCCTTTATTATTCGCTGCAGCGGCTGTACAGAAAACTCGATTGCGCCGAAGAAACTTCGACGCATTTTTTACTTGTTTTTTCTGTGTACGACTCTAAGAAAGTTGCTGTATCACTATAATGATTTTTTTTATCATCGTGATCATGGAATTCTTGACCAGTGTTATATTTTCGTAAGGTTTTGCAAAATCATAAAGTATGTATGCATGTATAAAAGCATGTGAAAAACGTATCTATATTTTTATTATTTTTTCTCTCGTTTTACTTATCATCATCAGGATATGAAACACATAAATCAGTATATGCAATGTGAGTTTACCACTACCTGGACTGTAAGGTGAGTTTCTTACAATTACAATTTTATGTGTGTTCATTCTCTGTAACTTCTTCTGGACGTTCAGTGTCAAGGTTATTGAGTTATCTCAATTGTAACTATGTACACACACACACACACACACACATATACATAATATATATGTGTGTGTGTATATATACTATACATACATATATATATATATATATATATATATATATATATATATATATATATATATATATATATATATGTAGATATGTGTGTGTGTGTGTGTGTGTGTTTAAGCATTATTTCATATAGCACCTAAGTGATTTACATACTTATGTGCAAAACCTCACATGTATCTGTTCCATTGCTAATACGCTTTCGGCCTTTCAGCTGTAAACATTCGCTTGATTTATGAACTTTTGTGTGAGTCCTAATGTGTCATAATTAATATTTATGACTTAATTTATCCCAAAATATATCACATTGAAAGAACCTTCTTCCTGTCACGGGCTCGTTTTGTATGCATCGCTTCTCTTTAGGTTCTTCTGTCAGTTCTGAAAGCAGTTTGCCCTAAGTGTGACTTCCATCGGCCGCTTTTTCCTCATTTTTCTGATGAATGTCGGTGTGTTTCGCACTCCAGAAATGAATTCATATCGCCGATTTTTCTCGTTTATGTCAAAGGTGTTCAGGGACGCTGGAAATGAATTCATTTCACTTTATTTTCCCATCCACGTGTTTGCGTTACGAAGGCTCGATGAAAATGAATTGTAAAATCTTTCGTAAGCTTCCTATGTTTTGAAAAACTCTTTGTGTTCAGCCTTTTTCCATAAATGGAGAATGTGTTGTCATTGTAGCAAATGGTGATTTGAGTACCATTTTATGAGAACTAGAAAGCTCCAGGCATCAGTTTCACCTTTAAAACGAAATGCTCCATTGTAGGATCCCTTTCCTTTGCCGTCTCACATTTAGTAAACTGATACTGCAGGTTTTTATTTCTTTGCTTAATTACTTATTAGCATTGTTTGGAAATGTTAAAGACACTGACGGTATTCTGATATGGGAATTTTGAGTTATAGTTTCCACTTTTAGAATAGACGAATTGAATTAAAAACTACTTTAATTTGTATTTTTTTATATGTATGTTTTCTTCGGCTCTGTTAGGATAAGCAAATAAATAGGTCATAACTCTACCTTTAGTTATATAACTATATACATGCATACATTACATATTATATATTACATATATATATATATATATATATATATATATATATATATATATATATATATATATATATTTTTTTTTTTTTTTTTAATAAGTCATGGTCTCTTCCTTCTGTATTTCCCTTTACCTCCTTACTTCTTCCTAATGAACACCATATTCCTTGGAAACTTGAATCTAAGTCAGTGGCCCCTTTGGGCTTGTTCCACATGAATAGGTTTCATCTTCTGAAGAATATAATATACATACATATATATTTATATAAATGTGCATAAATATATATATATATATATATATATATATATATATATATATATATATTATATACATACATACATACATACATACATACATACATACATACATACATACATACACACACTTTTTGTAGCACTTACGAAAAAACATTGTTATGGAGTTCTGTTACAACTGGGCTTTTGGACTCGCTTTTCCATTTAGAAGATCTGGCTGAAATTCAGACAGCTGTGTAAGTGCAACAGAATCCATTTAGTTCCCCTGTAAGGATTAAAGGAAACCCTCCTGTTATACGCTCTTGATCATTGAACAGAATTAAAGGAATCTAGTTTAGGTGTGTATATATATATATATATATATATATATATATATATATATATATATATATATATATATATATATATATATATATATATATATTTATATATATATATTTATATATATGTGATAGTTTGTAGTTGGTCACAAATTTTATCCATGGTATTATCCGTGATATTATATGCAGCCATGCGTAAACTAAGTATGACCGGATACAAAAATAATAAATGGTTTAGTGCAGTGGTTCTCCAACCTTTTATTACCACGCCCCTCTAAGAGCTGGTCCTTCCCTTCACCCCCTGCATCTATGAGTAAAATTCCTCCCAGATTAGGAGGAAAATAAAAAAGAGAAAGAGAAGGAATTTTTGAGGGACAGGAGGGAGGTAATACAAAATAATGGTAAGCCCAGCGAGTCTAACTAGAATGGTAGACTATAAGAAGCTAACGTTAAAGGCGATACTTTTTATATAAACTTGAATATTAGTTCTACTCTTGTTAAGAAAAATAACGAATATAAATCTAGAATTTTAAATTTTCCTAGGCCTCGCGTCTCCTGAAAGGCTGACGCCCCCAGGGGCGCCCCAGGTTGAGAATCACTGGTTTAGTGTAACAACGGGTGTCAAACAGGGAACTGTACTTTCTCCACACTTGTTCATCGCTTACATTGACAGACTTATAAAGAACTTTAAAGAAAGAATTAACATTACAGGAGGCATTATGCTTTTTGTAGATGATATAGCCTTTTGGACATATGACCAAGAGGAATTAGAAGGAGCACTGGTATGCTTAAATGATTGTGTAACAGGAGCGGGACTAAGAATGAATATAGGAAAAACATATTCGGAATCCGAATATGGAAAGGTTTCAACGTTAACATTTCTATGAAATTTTCTGTCAATTTATTGGTCGATTACGAATTATCTTAATAACCCTGTATGTGTGTATGCATGTGTGATTGATATACATCTATTAAGGAAATACTGTCTCCCTATTCTCTCATTAACTGAACAGTTTCTCCAACTAGCGGCGCGCTTCGGTCATTGTCGCCGCCCTCCACCCTGAAAAATCATCTTCTTTTAACGTGCTTTTTCCCATTTTTGTATGGGGTGTTTAATGATGCTTCTCTTTGAAGGACTTGATTTGGCTTTGGGGTAGACCGTAGTCTCGATCGGCTGCCCTGCCTGACATCGCTTAGACCCAGGTAGCGTATACAGTATACATGTATCATACCAGTCACCAGCGCCCTTTCTCCCAGCAGCGAGAAGTTGTTGCACGGTTAGGTGGACAGTTCGAGACGTGTGAGGTGTCTGTTATGTTTTTAGATGTTGGAATGGCTTTGTTTGTGTGTGTATTAGTCTGTAACACCCATTTGCTTTTAAGCAAACCTATCCGTTGATTACATACTTAATCCCAGGGTGTCTACACGGATAGCAAAGTGTCCGCCTCTCTGACCGGTCGGCTGCGGATTTGAACCCGCGCCACAGACCTCTACAAAGTCCGAAGCTGCCGCTGGAACCGACTTGGCCATCGAAGGACAAATATTTAAATATATGTCATTTTATATGTACTGAGATCCTTTTCAAATTATCATGTCAAAAAGAAAAATACTGTGAGGACGGAATCCCCCAGGGCCTCCTTTTTCACAAAGGTTTTATTTTTAATATTTTCGGAAAAATGTAGTGCCTCCTCAGTGACACCTGCTTTTTCGAAAAAATCGTTATAAATTATTATGTCAAAAAGAAAATTGTCATGCCAAAAAGAAAAATGCTCCCAGGTTGGAATCCCACGGCAAACCATTTTTCCCCAAATTTTCTTTTATTTACTAATGTTTTCCGAAAAGCCCAGTGTCTCCTCAGTGACCTCGGCTTCTTCGAACGAGTCGTGACAGATGTAATTCAGGATATTATATTTTACATATAAATCTTATATAATTCTTTCATCTATCGATCATTATCCTTTTGCAGTCATTTCACTGGGTTCGCTGCTATTATAATTTTATATGTTTCAATTGTTATTTGTGCGTCTCTGAAAGAATTCTATACTTGATTTCATGATTTTGTGTTGCATTCTTCTCGAAATTCACTTCCCCTTGATGGTATGAATCAGTATTTTAAGCAACTCTGGAAATGAAACAGAATCCCATTTTTCAGATGAGGATTCAAAAGGAAAAGCCTCTTTTGTTGTGCTATCTCGGTGTCGAAACAGATATCTGCTTAACAAAAACGATTTCACCATCGGGAGGTTCTGGACAAAAGAAGCCGATGCTATCTTGCTATCGTTTTCCTATGTTTTAGAAAACTGTGACAAGGGAAAGTTTTATTTATTATTGTCATCTTTTTATTTTTTTTACAATGCCAGTTTCTTGTATGTTTCTGTCTGTTTGTCGAGGTTAAAAAAAAGCGGGTCATTTAATCCCGTTACAGTCTGAACATAAATAAGAGAAAGAAAAGTTTGGCAATCCTTGCATAAAAATAACTAAATAAGTGACAGACAAGTTTGACGTTGCTTGTATGAAAGTGATTGCTGTGTATTTTTTTCACAATTTACTCCACGACTTTTTTTTAATTTTGAAAAGGTTTGATTGTGAATAATAAAAAAGACTATTTGAAAGACGAGTGACGTCCCTAAATGGCAAGCCTTCACGGATAATATCGACACAGAGCCGTGTGAATATTTTTGAGTTGCAGATCTTATTGGTCGTGTCTCGTAAGCATTGAATTATATAATGATTCTCTCTCTCTCTCTCTCTCTCTCTCTCTCTCTCTCTCTCTCTCCAGGCTTACAAGAAGAGATGTTTTATGTGGTTTTTATAAAAATTTTGCACGTAGGACTGCATATCCTTGTAATTGGCATAACCCCTCCACCCTCATATCCCCCCTGCAACCCCAAAAAAAAAAAAAAAAAAAAAACGAAAGAATGCCTAGAATATTTTTGGCATTATCGACGTGCCTTTTCATGAATGTTGATTGTGTTCCTGGTACAATATTTTTTGTTTGGAAGTACTGGGAAACTGTCATTGCTCGTGAAAAGGCCATGTTTTCTATATATCTCCTGGAAAAGTGTAAACTTACTCCCATAATTTGCAATTCCCGAAAAAAAATTTTGTCGCAATATTTCAGTTTTTATATATGGTGATTTTAATGTACACGTTGCGTTCAATTTATTGGATTTGTTTATTGTTTAATTTAGTCGTGTATTTTTATATTTGCATAAAACAGCTTGATACATTTAGAGTTTTATGGTTTGTTCGGCCATGAATTCGCATTTACTCTATATATAATGAAACAGAATTATGAGAGTCTATCATTCTGTCAGTCAGGTGAAACAATCCATTTTTCAACGAATAAGCAAAAAGGAGGGCTTTTAATTTTTGTATTTTATTAATTATTTTTTTTTCTCTCCTTTCCTGGTTCCGGAACGTCTGCCAAGCGGAAATCTCACTTGAACAAGCAGCTGGTTATATAATTCTTAAATATTCTTGGGAGGCAAATATGCAGTTTATTTTATTTTACGTGTTTTAAGGCATTTTTAAAGATAAAGCCATGGTCAAAATACCTTGTAATTCTATTAATGTTGGTCGTCGCAATTCGTATTTATTTTAGAGCGCCGTTCTTTTTATCTTAAACGCAGTTTCGGTAAAAGATATGAGCGTAAATATAAGACATTTGAATCAATGATTGTAATGTATGTTTGTTCGTGTTACCCGGGCATTCTGATATTTCAGTAAAATTACAATACGAATAAAACAAAACACATTTAGAAGAGCTCGTCGGTCAGTTTTTATAATGAACTTCTTACCCAATTCCTCGGATGAAGAAGAGGCCTTTTGATAAACATTCGTTTGGAGGGTATATGTTTGCCGGTAGCCTTTTCCATATTTATGAGTTTCAGGAACCAATTATACCGGTTTTCCTCAAATCTCAGAGGAAGATTTAAAGCTCATTTCCATCTCTCTCTCTCTCTCTCTCTCTCTCTCTCTCTCTCTCTCTCTCTCTCTGTTTAGCTCGATTTTTGTCACCATGAATTTAGAAATGTTATATGCCATTGCTCTCGAATTCATTGGCCATTGGTCATCACGTCTACAATTCATTTTGGAATCATTTTTAAACGGTGTTCACTTGGGACTGCCTACATGCCCTACTGACCCTTCATGTGACCCCTCCTTCCCCTTCTAAAAATGGCGTAATATTTGATATATTTTGAAAGAAAAAGCTTCTATTTTTGCAGTATTTATAAATAACGTCTTTTCGAGTAGCATTCTGTTTCATCAGTAAATTGCAAGCCTGCAAACGTTCTCTATTGTACCAAAAAAACTTCTTCACTTCGATGCGAAAATATAAAAAAAGATGATGTTCATTTATATATAAATTTCCTGGAAAAATCTTCAGAATTGTTGTTCCAGGTATTATATTTTTCCCCAGAAATCCGAGCCATGTTGGTCATCTCATCCGGCCCCCTTCACTCTCTTGCGCTTCAAGTTATCAAACAAAATTACAGGCGAAGTTGGGAGTGAAATGGAATCCCATTTCCCCCGTAAGGAATAAAGGGAGAAAGCATCCTTCGTTGCTCTTTCGTGATCTCGGCTTATCAAAAGAGGTTTTAACAGCAGGAACCCTTACATACACACACGCATGCACGCACACACATATATGTGTGTGTATGTATGCGTGTGTGTGTCTTCGTGTATGTGTGTATCACACACACATATACTGTATATATATGTGTCTGTGTATGTGTAAAAGACATCATAGCTGAGGCAGTGGGTAGACCAAGAAAGTCTTTACGTAAATTGGCGCTTGAACTAAAAACAAAAAGGGGAAAGAAAAGAAGTTATAGTGCTGTATATCATGAGTTGAAAAAATCTGGTATCAAGCCATTTCATGTTATCAGCAAGCCCAACATCACTCAGCAACAGAGAGAAGACCGTGCATGGTTTTGTGGTTCATTTCTTAAAGATTGGGATGAAGCTGACTTTCTCCATGTTGCCACATCAGTTGAATTCTTCATTTACACTGTCAGGAAGCCAAATCATAAAAATGACATCATTTGGGCTGCAAAGTTGGATGATATCAGCGATGACGGGTGCTATCGCCAAGTTGTGAAATTTCCTGAATGTTTGGGAATTTTTCTCTGTTTCACAGCCAAACGGTTAATGTGTATCATAAAAGAGAAAGGACAGCCTTGGAATGGCGAATACTTCAGAGAAACTGCACTTACTGGTGGAGTATTTCCTTTCCTCAAAGATCCTGAAAATGTGTTATCTGTTGAAGAAGTCACATTTTTGCATGATAGGGCACCATGTTTCAAGGCTCTTCAGGCTCAGATTTCTTCTCGTGAAGTGAATTTCCAGGTAGCTCCCCTGACCTTAATGTGTGTGAAAACATTGGTAGTATCTTAAAGGATCGTGTTGGAGCATGCACAGTGAACTATGATAGTATACCAGACCTTGACAACCTGTGAAGAGAGGTGACCGAAGTGCTCAGGGAAATGGCGTTTGAGTCTTGGCTTTTTTGCGATTTGCTGAAATCATACCCCTCAAGAATGCAGGCTGAGGTACAGGCAGATGGAGGCTACATAAAATATTAAATACTCAGAGAGAAACTTAAATAATGACCTGTTCTGAATTACTTTTGTTTTTGTCCATATCAATTTTAGTTTATGTTGTAGAGGGGGGCGGGGCCTCTAATTTCGAAACACCTTGTATATTTTATATATATATATATATATATATATATATATATATATATATATATATATATATATGGTTGTTATAGTTTGAATAATATACAAGGAATATGACTTATGATTCTGCATTAATTTGTAAACAGTGCCTTTTAATGATATAATTTGCTGTCTGCCAAAGAGAAAAGAATTACGATAAGTGTCGTTAATTAGCAATTATAATCACTGTAGGGTTAATACAAAATACATAAAGAGATTTAGAGCAGACCCCCTGAGACACTACGAGGAATAATGACGAAATGGAGCAGGTGAGTCAGTACGAATGACAGGTAAAAAAATTGAAATAAAAGCTCATGAGTCAGTAAGAGAAAATGGAGGAGAGAATTAGTGTAGAGCTCATGAGCCAGTAATCACAATGAATTTCCTTCCCAAGTTCTCCTCAGGAGGAGAGTTTCTCCTATCAGCATTCTTCTGGAGTGGATGTCGACTGCCAGCCTTTTCAATATTTATGAGTTTCAAGAGCCAATTAGCCATTTTCCATAAATCTCATGGAATTTATCGCTCCTTAGCGTTGTTCTCTCTCTCTCTCTCTCTCTCTCTCTCTCTCTCTCTCTCTCTCTCTCTCTCTCTCTCTCTCTCTCACATTTTATTACACACTGGTATAATTCTTGCGAATTGTAAGTACTGTTGCACAGACCTCGTCTGTTTGTGTGTGTGTGCGTGCGTGCGTGCTTGCATGTGTGTTTGTGTGTTTTTGTATGTGTGTAGGTATGTGAAAGCGCCTGCATGAGCGTATGAAAGTAATGTCCCGAAAATTTTGCCTATAAATATGACGTGTAGCCCGTCTTCCGCTCAAACCTTTTTCGCGTCTTCTTAGCGGACGAGAAAAATATTCCTTAACATTTTTATTAATATTTTGAGGGGGCAGAGGAAAGGGAAATTGTTTAGTTTTACGCCATGTATGTACAAAATTAATTTCATAACATTACGAATGCCTTTTTGGCGTTTTTTTTAATATCAGTAACTTTATGGCAGTTCATTATGGGTAAATGCTCTCATTTGTCGTTTCATGGAGATCTGTAGTACTTCCATTAGCCCAGGAAACGCCTCTCTCTCTCTCTCTCTCTCTCTCTCTCTCTCTCTCTCTCTCTCTCTCTCTCTCTCTCTGTCTCCCCTTTGCAGGCCGATGGAAATGGCAGTCGAATTTGCTCATCTAATGAAGCCAAATGAGAAAAGAAAAGTTTGATAGGAAAAGCTGGTAACTTATAGCACCGAATTTTGGAAGGAAATTTGCGTACGTGCCTCATTCTCATGGGGGTAAGATTCGTTTTGATATTTAAATTAACTAATTATGATAGTTATGTTTTTAAATTTTTTCACAAATTGTTACTCCATAATAATCGACTGTTAACATAAAATTATATACTCCGCAAGGGGGTAATGCCGTCAGTGCACCTCAAGCGATGCACTGTGGGCAATACTTAGATTCTTTGCAGCGTCCCTTCGGCCCCTAGCTGCAACCCCTTTCATTCCTTTTATATACTGTACCTCCGTTCATATTCTTTTTTTTTTTTCATCCTCTCCTAACAGTTGTTTAGCGCAGCTGCTAGATTTTCTTCCCAATTTCCCTTTCAGCTCTGAATGACCTCGTAGGTCCCAGCTCTTGGCCTTTGGCCTAAATTTTGTGTTCCATTCCATTCCATACAGTGATATAATCATTATTATATTTAGAATAATAAAAATAAATTTAAAACGTTTTAATTGATATTAATTTTTTATCATAATCAGCTGTTATCTTCATGCATTAGCTTATAACCATATACCAGGGGCCCTGCCATTCCCTTTACTTTGAAACTGTAGAATATGACACAGGTTTTGGTTGATGTGATTTAATGTAGTTTTAACCTTGCTTCCATGTGCCACATTTGCTTACTGTAATGTGTGCATTCGGTCATTTAAAAACAAAACAAACAAAGTATGATATTTGAAACACTGTTGAGTTCATTTTATGGAGCATTGCTGGGCTGGAGATTTTGTACCTTGCCAGAACGTGATAATGTTTGGGGCATTTATTTTGGCCTTTTGCAAAGATTTATAAAATGGTGAATATTTGGTTATTCAAAGGCAAGAATGTACCAGAACGTTTAATCAGGAGTAGACGAAAGCGACCATTTTACATAGTCAAGTATAAATCAGGTTTATTGCAAAGGGTGTAAGAGTAAGCATGCATTTTTTTTTAGAATGCATTGTGATATTGGTCATAATTTAAAAAAAAATGTTCTTAATAGGAGATTAACTGTAATTTATTGTAACTTGTTTTTATTTTAAAAATGAAAAACAGACACCATTCGCAAAATCATTAGTTCCTCTGCAGTCCCTGCTACCGAAAGACGGAGTATTGCGGAAAGACAGAGTATTGCTTCACTGGTATTGCATATTTGCGGCGATTCCAGTGATCATAATGTGAAAGCTTTTGATTTTCATTCATCCAGAAAATTTTTGCGTTACATTTGAAGCTGTACGCAATTTTGTGATATTAATGAGCCGTACTCATATACGCTGCGTGATTTGTCAGAAGAATGTTTTCAGCCGGTTTTTCCGTCCAGGTCAAGCACACAGTGTTTTGTTGGGTGTCGATGACCAGTGTCGTTGACGCCAGTATGTAAAAACAAATCAATCATTTTTCCATTTACCAGAAATTATTTTAATCTTCTTACGCGCCCTCTTCCTTCCTAGTGTGTTTTTCATTTAGCTTTGAAAATTTTTTTTTTTTTTTTTTTAAGGAACATATCCACTGATCTTACAGTTGAGAGCACTTGAATGGCACTCGGTTGATGTCCACCCATGCAGAGTGATTTAAGTATATCGAGTGGGTAAGCTCCCACTACTTTCATTTTCACACTGCATAAATTTCTCATATTCCCCTCCTTACTTCTTGTTGCACGATCAGCCCTATCTATCTTAAACTTTGAGTTCTCATAATTGGGGAAAAATAACAGATTTGATAAGTCTGGTTCGTGTGATGCATTTATGGTAGGTGAATGAAAACGTTATTGTTTATGTAGATTATTTCCATTTTAAGGAATTTTAGGCAGAGGGACGTTAATTCTTTGCTTTATTGATTTAGGTAGTCGATAGTTTAACGCACGCGCGCGCGCGCATGTGTGTGTTGTGTGTGTGTGTGTGTGTGTATATATATATATATATATATATATATATATATATATATATATATATATATATATATATTATAAATTTTGACTCACACTGGGAACGAACCTCCGTCTCCAGAGTGACAGGTGAGTCAGAAATTCATTCTATGAAGCATGTAGTGTGTTTCCATTATTTCCATATATATATATATATATATATATATATATATATATATATATATATATATATATATATACATATATATATATATATATATATATATATATATATATATATATATATATATATATATATATATATATATATATATAATGTGTGTATACATACATACATACATCCATACAAGTACTACTTCCGGTCAAGTAGCACCGGATATTATGTTATATCATATTATATCATAACGCATAACTTCTTTATATTGCTAGTTCGTGCTGCACGTACTTACAAATCCCCTGACCACCTTTTACGCACGGCTGCCCCTTGTGATACCACTCGCTAACTCTGATACCGGGGAGACCTGACTTTTTTATTTTTATGGAGATATTAGTTCAGCTACCGATCCCTTCGTCTTTTCCCCCCCCTCTCCTTTATACAGCATTTCCGCTGATTTATTGGCCATACAGCGACTACACTGTAGAGTTGTATTCGTCTTCAGTTTCCGACTCGGTTGGCCTTCGTGTCTCGTTATGACCCGTGACCGCTTGCACCAGACAACTAGTGTTTGTTGAAGTTTTAGCCACGTTAAGCTTTTACAAGACAACGACGTGAATCCTGTTATTTTGCCTTAATCTTCTGTCTGGGCAGTTTTTATTTTGTCTTCTAAGATATGATGCTTACAAGGGAGTTGCAAGTTAATTTAAGGTTTACAAAGGAGTTTGAAGTTAATTTTAGGTTTACAAAGGAGTTGGAAGTTAATTTTAGGTTTACAAAGGAGTTGGAAGTTAATTTTAGGTTTACAAAGAAGTTGGAAGTTAATTTTAGGTTTACAAAGAAGTTGGAAGTTAATTTTAGGTTTACAAAGGAGTTGGAAGTTAATTTTAGGTTTACAAACGAGTTGGAAGTTAATTTTCGGTTTACAAAGGAGTTGCAAGTTAGTTTAAGGTTTACAAAGGAGTTGGAAATTTTTAGTCTCATTAGATTCAAGGTTCACAAAGGACTTGGAAATTAATTTAAGGTTTTCAGAGGAGTTGGAAATTATTAGTCACATTAGATTTAAGGTTTACAGAGGAGTTGGAGATTAATTTAAGGTTCACAAAGGAGTTGCAAATAGGAGCTGGAAAGTGGTAGTCACATTATATTGAAGTCTCACGAAGGAGTGGGAAATAATATAAGGTTTACAAATGAGTTTCAAATAGGACCGGAAATTATTAGTCACTTTATATTTAAGACTCACAAAGGAATTGGAATTCAATTTAAGGTTCACAAAGGAGTTGCAGATAGGAGCTGGAAGGTATAAGTCACATCATATTTAAGGTTCACAAAGGAGTTGGAAATTAATTTAAGGTTTACAAAGGAGTTGCAATTAGGTACTGGAAAGTATTAGTCACATTATATTGAAAGTTAACAGCTGGAAAGTATAAGTCACATCATATTTAAGGTTCACAAAAGAGTTGGAAATTAATTTAAGGTTTACAAAGGTGTTGCAAATAGGAGCTGGAAAGTATTAGTCACATTATATTTAAGGTTCACTAAGGAGTTGCAAGTTAATTTAAGGTTCAAAAAGGAGTAGGAAATTAATGTTAGGTTTACAACTCCTTGGAAATTAATTAATTTAAGGTTCACAAGGAGTAGGGAATTAATTTTAGGTTTACAAAGGAGTTGCAAATATGGGCAGGAAAGTATTAGTCATGTTATATTTAAGGTTCACAAAGGAGTTGGAAATTAATTTAAAGTTCACAGAGGAGCTACAAATAGGAGCTGGAAAGTATTAGTCACATTATATTTAAGGTTCACAAAGGAGTTGGAAATTAATCTAAGGTTCACACAGGAGTTGGAAATTAATTTAATGTTGACCTTAAATAAATAAATTTCCAACTCCTTTGTGAATCTTAAATATTATGTGACATTCTTTCCAGCTCCTATTTGTTTGCAAATAGGAGCTGGAAAGTTTGTCACATAATATTTAAGATTCACAAAGGAGTTGGAAATTTATTTTATTTAAGGTTCACAAAGGAGTTGCAAATAGGAGTTGGAAAGTATTAGTCACATCATATTTAAGGTTTACAAGGGAGTTGGAAGTTAATTTAAGGTTTACAAAGGAGTTGGAAATTAATTTAAGGTTTACAAAGGAGTTGGAAATTAATTTAAGGTTTACAAAGGAGCTGAAAAGTGTTAGTCTCAGGTTCATAGAGAAGTTGGAAATTAATTTAAGGTTTACAAAGGAGCTGCAAATGGGAGCTGAAAAGTGTTAGTCACATTGTATTCAAGGTTCACAGAGTAGTTGGAAATTAATTTAAGGTATACAAAGGAGTTGCAAATAGGAGCTGGAAAGTATTAGTCACATTATATTTATGGGTTCACAAAGGAGTTGGAAATTAATTTAAGGTTTACAAAGGAGCTGCAAATAGGAGCTGGAAAGTATTAGCCTCATTATATGAAAGGTTCACGAAGGAGCTGAAAATTAATTTAAGGTTTACAAAGGAGCTGGAAATTAATTTAAGGTTTACAAAGGAGCTGCAAATAGGAGCTGAAAAGTGTTAGTTTCAGGTTCATAGAGAAGTTGGAAATTAATTTAAGGTTTACAAAGGAGTTGGAAATTAATTTAAGGTTTACAAAGGAGCTGCAAATAGGAGCTGAAAAGTGTTAGTCACATTGTATTCAAGGTTCACAAAATAGTTGGAAATTAATTTAAGGTTTACAAAGGAGCTGCAAATAGGAGCTGGAAAGTATTAGCCTCATTATATGAAAGGTTCACGAAGGAGCTGGAAATTAATTTAAGGTTTACAAAGGAGTTGGAAATTAATTTAAGGTTTACAAAGGAGCTGCAAATAGGAGCTGAAAAGTGTTAGTTTCAGGTTCATAGAGAAGTTGGAAATTAATTTAAGGTTTACAAAGGAGTTGGAAATTAATTTAAGGTTTACAAAGGAGTTGCAAATAGGAGCTGAAAAGTGTTAGTCACATTGTATTCAAGGTTCACAAAGTAGTTGGAAATTAATTTAAGGTTTACAAAGGAGTTGCAAGTAGGAGCTGGAAAGTATTAGTCACATTATATTTATGGGTTCACAAAGGAGTTGGAAAGTAATTTAAGGTTTACAAAGGAGCTGCAAATAGGAGCTGGAAAGTATTAGCCTCATTATATGAAAGGTTCACGAAGGAGCTGGAAATTAATTTAAGGTTTACAAAGGAGCTGGAAAGCATTAGTCACATTATATGTAAGGTTCACAAAGGCGTTGGAAATCAGTTTAAGGTTTACAAAGGAATGAGAAATTATTAGCCATTTTCTAATTGAAGACGAAGGCGTTACATTTCTGCTACCTTCGCTGTTTAAAGGTCTTTCTTTTTTCCTCACGTTTCTTGTTTGATTATTTCTAGTTTCTAGTGAGACCGGTGTTGTAATAGGTGTTTTTAAAACACACAATGTATGTATGCCTGTATAGTCACAAATATATAACACACAATGCATGTATGCCTGCATAGTCACAAATATATGTTTGTGTATGGATACTTGTGGAGATTTTATTCAGTATAAATGTCTTCATGCATGTATGTATGTATGTATGTATATAATATATATAGTGCACAGTATATGTATATATACTGTATGTGTATACACACACACACACACACACACACACACATATATATATATATATATATATATATATATATATATATATATATATATATATATATATATGGAGCCTCGATGGCTCGGTTGGTAGAGGCAGCAACCTCAGACTTCATAGAAGTCTGTGGCGAGGGTTCAATCCCCGCAGCCGACCGGTCAGAGAAGGCGGACACTTTGCTATCCGTGTAGACACCCCAGGATTACGTATGTAATCAACGGATAGGTTTGCTGAAAGCAAATGGGTGTTACAGACTAATACACGCATAAACAAAGCCACTCCAACATCTTCTAAAACATAACAGACACCTTACACTTCTCGAACTGTCGACCCACCCGCCCTGTTCTCCCGCTGCTGGGGAAAGGAGCTGAGGATTTGGTACAATACATGTAAACATTCGTTACCGGGGTCTAAGCGATGTCAGGCAGGGCAGCCGATCGAGGCTACGGCCTACCCCACTGCCAAATCAAAGTCCTTCAAAAGAAGGCATCGTGCTTACCCCATATAAAAATGGGAAAAAAGCACGTTAAAACGAAGAAAAAAAAAATATATATATATATATATATATATATATATATATATATATATAATGTGTGTGTGTGTGTGTGTGTGTGTGTGTATATATGAGAGAGAGAGATTCATAAGTCATAAATGCTTGCCCACTCTTCCATTGATAAAGTAGCATCTGCAGCAGACCCAACAACTCAATTCAGATAGTATTACGGTACTGTAGCAAGCTGCCCCGCTTTGTGGGTGGTAGTTTCGGCAATAAAGAACCACCGCACACAGTAGGTGTATCGCTGGAAGCACCGGGTGTGCCGTAATGACGTTGCTTTTACCTTCCAACTTCGAAAACCAGATCCTTTTAGTCGAAGGAACTCGGGCAGTTGGTGCGTCGAGGAGATTGTTTTGTAGAAATAGCCCTGTTGCGTCATGGGGGAAAAATTCACGTAACAAATGAGCGGAACAGGTGAAAGCATTTGGAACTGACATGGAATGTCTGTTAGATAGAAAGAGAAAATAATAATAAATGATGGATTAAAGGAATTTACGTTGTAATCTATTTTCAAATAAAGAATAATAGGTAATGGATAAAAGGAGTTTACTTGGTAAGGTAATGGATCAAAGGAGTTTGCTTGGTAATCTGTTTTCAGTTAAAGAATAATAAGTAATGGAGGAAAGGAGTTCACTAAGTAATCTATATGTTTTCAAATAAAAGATTATAACTAATGAGTAAATGGAGCTCACTTGGTAATCTGTTTTCAAATAAAGAATAATAAATAATGGATAAAATAAGTTTTCTGTATAATCTATTTTCAACATCAAGCCTATAGTTGTTAATCTCGTTTATATATTTTGAGTTACATAGATAGAAAATAAATAATAATAAATGAGAAAATAAATAATAATAAATGATAGATAGAAGGGGTTTATTGGGTAAATTACTTTCGACATCAAGTCCTTCGTCTTTACTGTTTTCATTCATTTAGAGTTAGATATGAAGCATTTTATTAATGACAGCTTCTGCCAATGAAATTTGTTTGATGTCGTAGATATGAAGCATTTTATTAATGACAGCTTCAGCCAATGAAATTTGTTTGATGTCGTCGATGGAAGTGATTAAACGATTGTTGATGTAAATATTATAAACTTATAAACTAAAGTTAATATCATCACATACGCTAATTATGGTTGATGGGCAGTGGCTCGAGTTGATTTGATTTGACCAGCTGTAAATATTTATCGGTGTTTTCCAATTAACTAAATTGGGGTTTTTTCATAAATTATCATTTGGAGTTAACTGGATAAATATGTTGTTGTCAGATGCTGCCAAATAAAGTGGACTGAATATTTCGCGTATTATAATTAAAACGTCTGATAACGAAGATGATTGTCTTATATACGAATCGTAAAATACAATGCAATTATTAGGGTGTTTTCGAAACGCGTTTAGAGTGAGGTGTAAGGACTTTCGGTGGATGTCTTATTTAAGTTCCTTAAGATAAATCTTGATTTGTGGGATGTTGTTCTCCATCAATAGTCGCTTATGTCAATATTGAGTCTGATTGACTTGGTTTTATTATTATTATTATTATTTTTGTCCTTGTATCAAAATTATTGTGCACGATTGATTTCTTAAAATAGTTCTTCTGTTAGAATTGTTTGTATTTCTTTTAACGATTTTTTATATGAAGATTGCTGACGCGATTTCTTTATTGTCGTATGTTAGATGTTATCGTCGTTCTTTTATATTAGAATTATTGGAATGATCTAATTTAAAACATTGCTTTTTATGAGCAGTATTTTATAAATTTCATCAAAATTTTTAGTTTCTCCATTGTCATTAAAATGTATTTAAATGTTTTTTAATCAAACTGACTGTTGTTATCCGATTTATTAGAATTAATTCCTTTCAGCAACATTTATTTTTTAATTTGAGCTCGTAAGTATTCACGTACAAGAAAATCTTTGGAATTTTGTAGTGTTTCCTACCAACATTCGAGGAGTAAATTGTTGAAAAATCTTTGATTTGCAAAATTATTTAAAGAAAATTGAAAAATTCTCTTTGAAATAAGAATTTTGTCATTTTCAAATATCACTTTTTATTAAAACATATAAAATTTTTGTCATTTTCAAATACCACTTTATATTAAAACCTATAATATTTGCTTCTCAATTTTTTTGTGGAAAAACTTCTAAAGACTACTATTTGAAACAGCCCTTTATCAAAAATAGGAAATGTGTCTTTCAAAATATGTATATGTACAAAATTTATTTAAATTAGGGTGTAAAAAGCCTTTGCATCTAATTTCCTGAAATATTTTTCGAAAATATTCTCTGGAATACAATATCTTCAGATCAGTGCCTACAAAAAATTTCGTCATATGAGAAATTCGTGGTATGATTTTAGCAAAATATTTTTTCGTGTTAAAGTAACTAAAAGACTTTTTTCTCATTTTTCTGATCTTAGACTCATGACTTTTAGTTAGCTATTATTTATTTGATCTGAATGTCATCTTTTCATTTACGTAAAATCACCTATTGTAAAATAGTGAAGATACTTCCTGCTCGTTCCTAGTGTTGACTATTGCATAAGAGCTTGCTCGAAATGATATCGAACTTTTTACTTTTCTTCGCGTAACGTCGACTATCATTCATGCTCATGCTCCTATAATGGTAGGGAATGATATAAGATGAGCATGGTCGGATGCACACGCGATCGATGCTCCGGAGGTGGTTGGTCGATCTCCCCGAATTCTGGCGTTTGATCATCGTTACTGGTGCATTGCTATGTGGTGAAGATTTAGCTTGGGAGAGAGAGAGAGAGAGAGAGAGAGAGAGAGAGAGAGAGAGAGAGAGAGAGAGAGAGAGAGAGAGAGAGAGAGTACAGTAAATAGAAATTGTTGATTAGAAGGAAGTATTCTTGAATTAGAAACATTTGAGAGAGAGAGATATCAGTCCTATATAAATAAGTATGTACAGGTATGAGAGAGAGAGAGAGAGAGAGAGAGAGAGAGAGAGAGAGAGAGAGAGAGAGAGAGAGAGAGCACTGTAACTGAAAATGTTGACTAGAGAGAAGTATTCTTGAATTAGACACTTGAGAGAGAGGGAGAAATGAGCCCTAAATAAATGTATATAGGTATGACAAGAGAGAGAGAGAGAGAGAGAGAGAGAGAGAGAGAGAGAGAAAGTGCTCTAATTAAAGGCGTTGATTAGAAAGGGCTTTTCTTGAATTAGGAACTCTAGGGTGAGTATGAGACCTAAATAGATTAAGTGTGAATAGGTATGAGAGAGAGAGAGAGAGAGAGAGAGAGAGAGAGAGAGAGAGAGAGAGAGAGAGAGAGAGTACTCCAACTACAGATACTGGGTTAGAAAGAAATTTTCTTGAGATAGAAACTCTAGAGTGCGTATAATGCCCAAATAAATGTGTGTGTATAGGTATGAGAGAGAGAGAGAGAGAGAGAGAGAGAGAGAGAGAGAGAGAGAGAGAGAGAGAGAGAGAGAGAGAGAACTCAGCCCGTCGTATGTAGGTCACATTTGTTAACATTGTCCTTGGCAAAATGGGCTTGATGTTACCTTCTATTTCTAATTACCAGACTACGGCGAATGTCGACTATGTCATTTGCGGAATTTAATTAGAAATCGTTGTTTTTCTTGTTTTGTAGAAAGAAAAATAATTACGAGAAAATATTTCGTGTATTCGATTCCCGGTTAAGGCGGAGAGGTTAAAGTGCATCCATCAACACCATTGTGCTTCGGTTGACCTACACAGTGAATTATATAGTTGTCAATTGACTGGTATGGAGATTATATATATTATATATATGTGTGTGTTTGTGTGTGTTGTGTATACGTATGTACGCATGAAGTACTAACACATACACATACAGTATATACCGTATATATACATACATATAGTATATGTACATATATATATGTATATATATGGTATATATGTGTGTTAGTACTTCATGCGTACATACGTATACATAACACACACACGTGTATATATATATATATATATATATATATAATATAAATAATTATTGTCTTTCTAAGTACAGTATCCCTGTAACGTACACACAAACAAATATATATATATATATATATATATATATATATATATATATATATATATATATATATATATATATATATATTTGGATTTGATACATATACACATGTGCTACTGGGGTCTAAGCGATGTCAGGCAGGGCAGAGCTGTATATATATATATATATATATATATATATATATATATATATATATATATATATATATATATATATATATATATATATATATATATACGGCTCTGAGGCAGGGCAGCCGATCGAGGCTACGGCCTACCCCAACGCCAAATCAAAGTCCTTCAACAGAAGGCATCGTGTTTACCCCATATGAAAAATGGGAAAAAGCACGTTAAACGAAGAAGAAGAAGAAGAATATATATATATATATATATATATATATATTTGTTTGTGTGTGTGTGTTTGTTACAGGGGTACTGTACTTAGAAAGAAGACACACACATAATTATTTAATTCTCGTCTTCTTTCTAAGTGTTTCTGTTACATACTCAACTGACCTAGTTAATGTTTGTGCCATTTAGGTTTGCTCCCGACCTGATTGTTTACGTCCTTTTAACGCGTAAAGCAAAGCATCCTAATATTTTTTTTTTATTCTTTTTTCTTTACGGGGACCAGTTTTACACAAAGGTTGTCATTAGTAGTTGCTGTCTTTTAAAGTGTGGAAGGCGACCCAATTTATATTATACATCCTCAGTATTATGGCCGTAATAAAATAGAACTTATTAGTGTGTATGATTCAAGTATTATTTTTCCCAGCGTTAACCGCAGGAAATTGAAGTTTATTCTTCTACTACTACTACTACTACTACTACCACTTCTTCTTCTTCTTCTTCTTCTTCTTCTTCTTCTTCTTCTTCTTCTTCTGTGGAATGCCCATACATAAATAGTGAAAAACAGGGTACTTAAAATATAATTATGGAAATGAAAAAAAATAAACCTACAAAGATCTACAAACAAATAGATGTAAACAACAGAAGTTGTTAATGCTCCTGCAGCTTCGTATAAATTATGCTACTAATAATGATAATAATGTTTCTTATTTCTCGTATTATAAGCAGCAAAATAACGAGCGAGATCGACAAACATTTTTTTGGTCAAAATATGAAATCTGTACAAAGCTTTCGAAAATCTGCTTTGATAATACAGTAATAGTGAGAATTGAGGAGTATTTGAAGTTGTCTGTGTATATTTTAATATATTTTGACAGGCCGTTGATAATAATAATGGTGAAGAAATCTACAGTGGTGTAGGTGTGAATATATATTAAAAATATATACAAAACGTTTTGTATGTATTTTCAGTATGTACATACACTTACGTAATTGTGGATGTCCTCATCGTTTTAGTGTATTATGAGATTTTTGTGAATAATAATAATAATAATAATAATAATAATAATAATAATAATAATAATAATAATAATAATAATAATAATAATATAGAAGCGTCTCGATTTTCCTGTCACACAAAATTCTGTCATGGTGTAATAATAATAATAATAATAATAATAATAATAATAATAATAATAATAATAATAATAATAATAGAGAAGTGTCTCAAATTTTCCTGTCACACAAAATTCTGTCATGATGTAATAATAATAATAATAATAGTAATAATATGGAAGTGTCTCAGATTTTTCTGTCACTCAGAAACCTGTCATGATATTTTCGGGAGAGGGTTGGGGTGGGGAAAGGTAGATGGGAGGCAGGGGTAGGTGCGGAGGAGAGATTGGAGGTGGGAAGCTGAAAGAGAGAAAGGAAGGTGTGTGGAGGGGGAGGGTTAAGGGAGGGGGATGGGGAGGGGGAAGCTGTTGAAGGAGATGCTGCTGCCGTGTGACGTACTGATGATTGCCCGAGTTGCTCTTCCGTGCCATTACTCAACTCTTCCCATGAATATTAATGAAGGAGAAGCAGCACTTCTTGTGTTCTACTTAAGTGGGACTCTCCTCCCTTGGGGAGAAGAGATGGTGGACCTTGTTGCGAAAGTTGGATTCCTTTTTTTTTTTTTTGTCATTATTTTTAAATTAGAGGAATTGTAGGATTGCCTGAATGGTTTTTGTTTTTCTTTTTTTTTCTGCGATGTGGTAGTAATGTATTGAGATGTGTTTTTTTAATTGGGTAATTGCGTTTCTTTTTTTTATTTGAGAAATTACTAGCTCTGAGTGCATGTTCGTTTGTGCTGGGAGAGAGAGAGAGAGAGAGAGAGAGAGAGAGAGAGAGAGAGAGAGAGAGAGAGAGAGAGAGAGAGAGAATGTATATTTTTAAAAAGGTTCAAGGAAGCAGTCATGAAAAAGAGAGCGTACGATTGGCGGATCCAGGCAACGTTTTTGGGGAAATTTAATTCCGTAACATGCATAGTCAGTCACGAAGTGAAAAGCAGCTAATGAATTAGTGCATGCATGCAAGCAGCTGGCTGGCAGGAGCAGTGATGTTGACCAACAAATACGAGAATTATGGAAAAATAAAATTTGCTTTCGCGGACTAATTAGTCATTAGACTCCTCCCTGGAAAATCTGTGTGTGTGTGTGTGTGTGTGAGAGAGAGAGAGAGAGAGAGAGAGAGAGAGAGAGAGAGAGAGAGAGAGAGAGAGAGAGAGAGAGAGAGAGAGCTTACAAGTTTAACAGAAATCGTTGTCTCTTGGAGGGAGACATTCAATAGAAACATTTAGCCAGAAAATACGGAGAGAGAGAGAGAGAGAGAGAGAGAGAGAGAGAGAGAGAGAGAGAGAGAGAGAGAGAGAGAGAGAGAGAGAGAGTGTGTGTGTGTGTTAGCAGAAGACTACAGATTTTTGTGAGAGCAAAAACTTTTCTAGAATTCCTGACGTCAAATACAGTATGGAAGAGAGTGAAATCCATTTTTTTCCCAAGGAGAAACGACTGTCTTGAAATTGTTAAAATCTGAAAAGGTATGATATGAGAGAGAGAGAGAAATATCTTTTGGAAAATATTTAGTTATGCTTCGTATTTAGGGAGATGAAGTTAATATTTTTTGTCGCTGTGGTTTGTCAGTTGGATACAGTATGAAAGAAAGTGGGGCAGAGAGAGAGAGAGAGAGAGAGAGAGAGAGAGAGAGAGAGAGAGAAGAAAAGAAATATAAACTAAACATGTCGCAGCCATAGCAAACGGTAATATTGGGTGCCCTTGCTTCCGAATTGTTTATTCTCGAAAGGCCTTCCAGATTGCTCAAGACCCTTCCCCCTTTCCTCTGGGGCGTGGGGGGCGGGGAGGTGGGTGGCTAGGACTAACATGCACGGTTAGCCTGTGATGCCATCTGGTAGGTTGTTATGATAATGCTCTCCTTGACGATGTTTGGTGATTCTGTGACCTCAGGCAATGTGTCTGTTGGTTTGTTGTGCAATATTGAGAGCTCATCCCTCTATTATTGTTTGGGGAGCGCTTTCGCAATGTGAATATATTGTCTGTGAATTGAGAATCTGTGGAGTCTCGGTATGAGGTTTAACAGCATATATTTGTTAGTATTAAGTCTCAGCGTTATATCGGAATTAATGGTTTGTAATGTTTCTCTCTTAGTTGTAGTCATCGATTAATCCGAATATTTAATTGGTAGTTCTGATGGTATTAGATCGTAATTTGTACGTACATGCTTAATATATACTTTGCGTATCGTTTTCATTGACTGTGAAGGATTTACATGCTGAATGTGTAATTGTATACATATTTATAATCGCAGTTGAAAATAATGTTTATATAGGGTGCGTGTTATTTTGACCTTAAAGGAACATTTTGTTTGTCCTTCTTCTATTTTTCTTAAGAGGATTCTCTTGTTCATTTACTGTTAGTATAAAAACTTGACCAAAACTGTGGGTCTGAAAATGTGGTTAGAAATGGAAATTGCAACAGTAAAGTGTCTGAGTTATTAATTGTTGTGGATTTTATTTTTTCCAACTGGTACTTGTGTATGTATTTTCAACAGCTACAGTGACCTCTTCTGTGTATTTAGATTTATATATATCTAGTGAAAGTGATCTATATGTGTGTGTGTTTGTTTGTTTTGCAAAGGCCAGAAAGAAATCAAAGGAGACATGAGTACCTAGCTCTTTCATGTATTTGATGTACATTGTTTCAGGGTACAGGACAATGTGAATACTATCATTTGTTAGCCACAATCTTACTCAAGCATCATGGGTGGCTGCTCAGAATTGTGAAGTACAATGACTACGTGAATTTGGACCGTAAGTTCTCGAAGATATACGACATTGCTGTTTCTTTGAAGTATCCAAACATTTTAGTTAACGTAGTTTTAAAAACAGGCAAGAAAACTTATGCTGTTGACAATGTACAGAGTTTTGAACGGGATAGCTTGTTAGTTTTACCATTTAATGACACACTTCTCTCTTTACCAAGAATGTTTAAACAATTCAATATTGGTGATGTTTTTAAGAATTCATCAGCTACCAAATCCATTTTAAGAGAGAACTTCCTATTTGATAACGAAGAATGTATCCATGAAATTCCATGTATAGACTGTAATACGAAATATATGGGTCAGAGTGGTAAAATGCCAGCTGGCACAATTAATCAACGTAAGTATTGTGTTCGTGAGGGAAGTGCGTCCAACTCTGTCATTTTGCATATGAACAATTACTGGTATAATCATTCTGCTGTTAAAAGAAATGTTACAGAATCAAGTGTAATAAAATGAGCTGATGGTTTGCCCAAGAGTGCTTCTGAAGAAGCATGGTGGTTAACTCTGCGTGAAATAGTTCCCGAAAGGGGCTAACATTTTGGGGGAAAAGTTGGCTTTAGGGGAAACACTTCTGTCCAACAAAACGATGGTTTGCCATAGATAGTTTCTGAAGAAGCATGGTGGCCAGCTCACCGTGAAATGTTTCTCCAACGGGGCCAACTTTTTTAGGAAAACTCTTCTATCCAACGAGCTGGTGGTTTGCCATAGATAGCTTCTGAAGAAACATGGTGGCCAGTTCAGCGTGAAATGTTTCTCGAGCGGGGCCAACTTTTTGGGGGGAAACTCTTCTGACCAACGAGTTGATGGCTTGCCATAGATAGCTTCTGAACAAGTATGGTGGCCAACTCTGCATGAAATATTTTTGCAGCGGGGCCAACTTTTTTGGGGAAACTCTTCTTTCCAACGAGCTGATGGCTTGCCATAGATAGCTTCTGAACAAGCGTGGTGGCCAACTCTGCGTGAAATGTTTCTCGAACGGGGCCAACTTTTTGGGGGAAACTCTTCTGTCCAATGAGCTGATGGCTTGCCATAGATAGCTTCTGAACAAGCATGGTGGCCAACCCTGTGTGAAATGTTTCTCCAGTGCGGCCAGCTTTTTTGGGGGGAAACTCTTCTGTCCAATGAGCTGATGGCTTGCCATAGATAGCTTCTGAACAAGCATGGTGGCCAACTCAGTGTGAAATGTTTCTCCAGCGGGGCCAACTTTTTTTGGGGAAACTCTTCTGTCCAATGAGCTGATGGTTTGCCACAGATAGCTTCTGAACAAGCATGGTGGCCAACTCTGCATGGGATGTTTCTCCAGTGGGGCCAACTTTTTTGGGGAAACTCTTCTGTCCAACGAGCTGATGGCTTGCCATAGATAATTTCTGAACAAGCATGGTGGCCAACTCAGCGTGAAATGTTTCACCAGTGGGGCCAGCTTTTTTGGGGAAACTCTTCTGTCCAATGAGCTGATGGTTTGCCATAGATAGCTTCTGAACAAGTATGGTGGCCAACTCTGCATGAAATGTTTCTCGAGCGGGGCCAGCTTTTTTGGGGAAACTCTTCTGTCCAACGAACTGACACCTTGCCATAGATAGCTTCTGAACAAGCATGGTGGCCAACTCAGCGTGAAATGTTTCTCCAGCGGGGCCAGCTTTTTTGGGGAAACTCTTCTGTCCAACGAGCTGATGGCTTGCCATAGATAGCTTCTGAACAAGCATGGTGGCCAACTCTGCATGAAATGTTTCTCCAGTGGGGCCAACTTTTTTGGGGAAACTTCTGTCCAACGAGCTGATGGTTTGCCATAGATAGCTTCTGAACAAGCATGGTGGCCAACTGCATGATATGTTTCTCCAGCAGGGCCAACTTTTTTGGGGAAACTTCTTTCTATCGAGCTGATAGCTTGCCATAGATAGCTTCTGAACAAGCATGGATGCCAACTCAGTGTGAAATGTTTCTCAGCGGGGCCAGCTTTTTTGGGGGAAACTCTTCTGTCCAACAAAATGATGGTTTGCCCTAGATAGCTTCTGATGAAGCATGGTGGCCAAATCTGCGTGAAATGTTTCTGCAGCGGGGCCAACTTTTTTGGGGAAACTCTCCTGTGTAACGAGCTGATGGTGTGCCATAGATAGCTTCTGAACAAGCATGGATGCCAACCCTGCGTGAAATGTTTCTCCAGCGGGGCCAACTTTTGGGAAACACTTCTGACCAATTAGCTGATGGTTTGTCATAGATAGCGTCTGAATAAGCATGGTGGCCAACTCAGCGTGAAACATTTCTCGAGCTGAGCCGACTTTTTTGGGGAAACTCTTCTGTCTAACGAGCTGATGGTTTGCCGTAGGCAGCTTCTGAACAAGCATGGTGGCCAACTGTACGTGAAATGTTTCTCCAGCAGGGCCAACTTTTTTGGGGACCTCTTCTATCCAACGTGCTGATGATTTGCCATAGATAGCTTCTGGACAAGCATGGTGGCTAACTCAGCGTGAAATGTTTCTCGAGCGGGGCCACCTTTTTGGGGGGAAGCATTTCTGTCCAACGAGCTGAGGATTTGCTGAAGCAGCATGATGGCCAACTCATTGCGTGAAATATTTCCCTAGAGGGACCAACCTTTTTAAGGAAAAGTGACCCCCCTCCCCCCAGGAAAATTCAGTCTAAGGGGCTGGTGGTTTGCCCAAGAGTGCGTCTGATGAAACACTTAACTTCAGCGAGTCGACTTTTTGCCCAAGAGTGCTTCTGAAGAAGCATGGCTTCCAACTCTTGGGCGGCCAGCTCTTGGCATGAAGAATTTTCCCAGAGGGGCCAACTGTTTTTTGGGAAAAGCTGATAATATGCCCAAGAGTGATTCTGAAGAAGCCTGGTGGCCAGCTCTCGGCATGAAATGTTTCCCTAGAGGGGCTAACTTTTTTGGAGGAAAGGTTCCCTCCTTCCTCCTTGAGGAATACTGCTAAAGAAGCATGGTGGCCAACTCTTGAGTGCCCGCTCTTGACCAGAAGGGTTCCAGGTGGTGGGGGGGGCGTCAGCTGTTTTGGGGGAACAGTTGCTCCCGAGGGGAAATATTTCTGACTAACGAGTTGATGATACGCTCAAGAGTTGTTTTGAAGATGCATGATGACCAATACTTGAGTGGTTAAATCTTGGTTTGTTTGAATTCCATTGCCTCTGGATTTCAGAATCTTTCTACCTTGTACGCAGGCAAAAAATCAACCTCCGCATATACAAGATCCGTTCATGTGTTCATTTTAGATCAAGCCAGGCCCAACGCAGCCCCTAAAGAAAGATCCTTTTGGCCCATTCAAATAATTTCTGTGTGGGTGGATGCTTCTCCTGCACAGCTTCACAAAATTTCCATCTTTTCTACGCTTTGACTGTTGAGCTGTGATCATCTTGCCATCTGAGTTTTTCAGAAAGTAAACACTAAGCCGTTAACAAGGCACATGTGCTATACGTATCTGCATAATGCAGCACATCATTTTATATAATCATACACTTCTTCAGGGTACAGCACAAAGTGAAAGACAGCTGAGGGTCAACATTTTTTATTTGAATACGTACATAGAATTAAAAAAAAAAAACAGAATGAGCAGCAGCTAAAAAGAATAGTAAACTAGCAAACAGTCCACAGCCAGAGAAACTGCACTTTCATGAAAAATGGTCCTAAAAATAAGACATTTAAAAAGTAATGACATAATTTTGAATTGCTAAACAATACCCTTTATAATCCAATCATATATATATATATATATATATATATATATATATATATATATATATATATTATATATATATATATATATATATATATATATATATAGCAAGGGGTGGGTTTGTTCTTTCCTTCTTTCCCAAACTTCAGGGACGAACGAGATGGAAAGTAGAACCCAAACATTGATGCCGAGGGCAAAAGTCCTGTGAAGGGCTTATGTTAAATATTATGTCTTTAGGTGACTTTCATGACGTAGGATTGGCAAACTGATAAGCTGAAAGACTTTATGCTTCAGTTACAGAAGTTAGTTTTCGTAATTAATACAATGACAAGAATTGGTTTTGGGATACAATACATTGAACATTTCAGAATAATTCTGATACCAACAACATAATAAATGTGTGGGCACCTTGGGTACTTTCCATTTCCAATTGCTTGGTATCAGAATTATTCTGAAATGTTCAATGTACTGTATCCCAAAACCAGTTCTCGTTATTGTAATAATTAAGAAAACTAACTTCTGTAACTGAAGCATAAAAAGTCTTTCAAGTAGGTTATCAGTTGCCCAGTCCCACTTCACTTAAAAAGTCACTTACCAAAGACATAATATTTAACGGAAGATACTTCCCAGGACTTTTGCCCTCGGCATCAGTGTTTGGGTTCTACTTTTCCATCTCGCTCGTCCCTGAATTTTGAGAAAGGGAAAGTAGGATGAACCTTTCTAAAGACTCGCCGCGGTCTATTGTAGTTCCCCGTGGTTCCCCCTTGAGAGAACGGCTTGGAGGTTGTTCCTTCTCAGGCATGTCACGTGACCCATCGCCATAAAATGCCCAGCGAACATGCGAATCCGAAGGGACTAACAAGCCTCTGTGGTTACGAAGTTATACGCCATCTAGGAACAACGACTGCATCGGTTGGATCTTACGATGATGATGATGATGATGATCGTTATTTGTTGTTGTTACACACACATACACACACACACACACACACACGCGCGCGCACGAACGCCTCGGCTTCTTTACGTGGCGCGGAGACAAGAGGGAAGGGAGAAGGGCACATATGAATTATGGATTTCCCGTTTACGGACACGATGAAGCGGGCCGTTTGCCGCTCACTTTGATGGACACGTCTGATACCTGTCATGTTTACATGGCCGGTTTTCTCTTGCCGAGTGTTTCCAGTGTGTCTTTTATTCCTCTTGATTATTGTAGCTGCGCTTTTATTCTCAAGAGTATTTATTTACATTATATGACATTCGTATGAGATATGTTTTTAGTATTTTAAATATTTACGTTACCGAAGTGCTATTTCTGTTGGTATTGAATTTATTTCTCTTTATTCTTCTAATAATACTATGCCACTTGTTCTTAAGTTTACTTAGTAATCTTCTAAGCCTTTACAGAGAATTCTTATTTTTGTCAGCATCAGCATTATAATTTTACTCCTATAAGCATTTTACTTTATTCTTATTCCTCTGAATATTTTACAACATACGATAGAGTTAATAAGATTCCTGTCAGTACTGCAAATATTGGCCCTTGATCTCTGCTATGAAAGTAGGCTTGAGTACTATATTATGTTATTTGTACGTTGCCGTAATGATATATATTTATCCTAAATAGTAATTATACTCACCGCTGTGCCTGCAGTTAGGTTTTCTTGACCAGTTAATTAGTGGTAACCTTATTGAATATTTACATTTTTTTGCTTAGCTGTAGACAAAAGCGTTCTCTATACAGCGTATTACTTTTGGTCATGATAAAAAATAGTTGTCAGTTTTTTTTTTTAACATCCTAACTTTTTCACTTTTCGTCCACGAAGAACAGAAAACGACTTCT
>NC_089796.1:19231801-19244301 GCF_040412425.1 Macrobrachium rosenbergii
GTCTCTGTAAGATAAGAGTTTTTCTTAGGTCTTACCATTATAATTATACATATATAGTGATTGCGTGTAAGTTTAAGCATATATATTTGGAATATTTATTTTTAGAAATTAATCAATCTCATCAATTGATATAGCATTGTATTACTCAACTTCTTTCTTGCATTTTTATACCCTCCTGTTATTTTGCCAGTTCACGTCTTTTCATCGTGTTTGCATTTATTGTCCGATTGATTTAAGATTATTTTTGCGACCTTGGGACTTTTACACTACCGCGAATAGATGAAGAATCTGTAATGAGGATATTGCGTGTTGTCCCAGAGATATCACCAAATTGTTATAGAATCTCTCTTCTTTGATTTGGATATTTTATTTGCCCTAAATAAAGTATTCTTCCTGCTACAGAATCTGGTTTATTTAATATTAATATTCCTTCCTTGTGTCAGACATGATCCAAGTAATTACTGAAGGAATCTTTTTTAAGATAGGCATTTTGTGTCCCAGCTATCAACCAAATAGTTAAGGAGTATCTTTGATGGCATAAAAATTGTGTCCACAAACATCTCTTCTATGGTTAGGCATTCTGTATCTGGGAAAGATACCAGTATTAGAGTATCTTCTTCACTTGTGTGTCCCAGAAATGAACTAAGTATAAAGAGTGTCTTCACGTGTGTGTCCCAGAAATGAATCAAGTATAAAGAGTGTCTTCACGTGTGTGTCCCAGAAATGAACTAGGTATAAAGAGTGTCTTCACGTGTGTGTCCCAGAAATGAATCAGGTATAAAGAATCTTCACGTGTGTGTCCCAGAAATGAATCAAGTGTAAAGAGTGTCTTCACTCGTGTGTCCCAGAAATGAACTAAGTATAAAGAGTGTCTTCACGTGTGTGTCCCAGAAATGAACTAGAATGGGATTTCCAAAGTATATATAAATAGTATCTTATTCACTTGTGTATCCCTGAAATGGACTAAGTATATAATTTTCCTAAATATATATAAACAGTATCTTCATTTGTGTGTCCCAGAAATGAACTAAGTATAGAATTTACCTAAGCATATATAAAGGGTATCTTCTTCATTTGTGTCCCAGAAATGAACTACTGAGTATGGGCATTCCATATTCCAGAAATAAACTAAGCATATACAGAATCTCTCTCCCATAACATCGGAATTTCGCGTCCCAGAAATACACCCAAGTAAAGTCGGTTATAAAACCTTCCCTTGGCATAGACATTAGGCGTCCCAAAAATAAAACCATTTTTCGTTTGTCGGTCTCATAAGCGTTTACGCCTGTTTTGCGACGATGGACAAACTTTAATTAAAAGGCAAAAGTTTCTGTACCTCGGGACGCTCATCCTTACGGTCTCACAGGTTCTCAGGATGTGTATATTCATTTCTTTTTTTATTTTTAAAGGTGTGGTAATGTCGAGTGTCTTGTGGTAAGGTGCTGGGTTAATTTCAGTGTTATTTCGGTATTTCTTTAGGAAAGACTGACTAAAAAATAAGTGAACTTTAGTCAATAGAAAATTATTGAAATAATAATGTTGTGAGAAGAGAAAGATGGAGGAATGTTCGTTTGAAATAATTAATGTTATAACAGACTGATTAAAGAATGAGTAAAGATAAACATTGTAGCTATTAATAAAATGTAAGTAGAGAGTGCTACTAGGAAAGTTAAAATTATATACAAGTTGAGAATATTAATTGGAAAAAGTGAGAGGGCAAATCATTTAGTTACAGTACGAGTAAAGAATATTTTTAATAAAGGAGTTGCATACTCATCTCGGTTAATATGCATGTGGGTGTGTATGAAGGTTTGTATGTACATCTGTATGTTTTCAATATATATATATATATATATATATATATATATTATACACACATTTACATATACATGTGTACATGTGCATGTGTATATACATATTCATATATATGAGTATATGAATATGTATATAAATGTATATGTATTTACATATACATTTATGTATATAATTATATATATATATATATATATATATATATATATATATATATATATATATATATATATATGTGTGTGTGTGAGTGTGTGTGTGTGTGTGTGTGTGTGCGTGTGTGTGTGTGTGTGCTCATATTGGCTTGTATGCATTCATAGATATGATATTTGATTCCATTCGCTTTCAAGCACCAGTAGATGACATACTTTGTTCGTTATCGTATCTCGGTCTAAATTTAATTAACGCATCTGATGATGTAATATTGCAGCTAATTGAAAATTGAAGTGATGGTAATGCTGAACTTGTTTACGCTTTGAATGTCCGTTTGTTTTTTAACGCCGCTGACAATGGAAGCAGTCTGGTTTGAATGCCAATATTTTACAGCCACGTAACCAAAGGAGAAATTAGGTGTGCATGTATTTTATGACCACGTAACTGGCAGAAGCATTGTGTTTTGAATGTGTGTGTTTTATAACTACGTAACTGAAGGAAGATTTGTTTTGTACTTCAGTGTTTAGAGGAAGTAGTCTGGTGAGAATATTTTATATTAGTATTTTACAGCCACGTAACTAAAGGAGGAATTAGGTGTGCATGTATTTTTTGACCACGTAACTGGCAGAAGCATTGTGTTTTGAATGTGTGTTTTATAACTACGTAACTGAAGGAAGATTTCTGTTTTGTACGTCAGTATTTAGGGGAAGTAGTCTGGTGTGAATATTTTATATTAGTATTTTTTAACCATGTAACTGAAGGAAGAATTCTGTTTTGCCTGTATTTTATGAACACGTAACTGGCAGAAGCATTGTGTTTTGAATGTAAGTATTTTAAAACTGCGTAATTGCAGGAAGAATTGTGTTTTTTATGTCAGTATTTAATGACCATATAATTATAATAAGCAATCTGGTTTGAATATTTAATTCTCGTATATTATAACCACTTAATTGATGGAAACATCCTATGTTTTGAAAGACGGTGTTTCAAACCACGAAACTGAAAGAAGTTGATGTATGTATGGAATATCATTATTTTTCTAACACGCAACTGTGGAAGTCAGTCCGTGTTTGGAATGTCATTATATTTGAGTCTTGCACCTGAGGGATGCATTAACTTGCTTTTATGCTAAGCCGAGTCACGGAAAGGAATATGTAACCCTGCTCGACCTGGAAATGACATTTGCGTGGTCGTAATCGAAAGGCTGACATCTGTTTTACGGTTCAGTTGTTACGTATTGTCGACTTTGGTCGAAAGATTTTAAGTCTTCCATGCGTCAGTGGTATGCTTTTTGTGTTTTTATATTCTCTCTCTCTCTCTCTCTCTCTCTCTCTCTCTCTCTCTCTCTCTCTTTTCTCTCTCATATATATATATATATATATATATATATATATATATATATATATATATATATATATATATATATATTATACTGTACAGTATAAAATATATATATATATGTGTGTGTGTGTGTGTGTGTGTGTGTGTGTGTGTGTGTGTGTGTGTGAGGTTTAGGTATGTAGCTGTTGTAAAAATGTACATTTACTGACGTTACGTAGCCTAAATATATGTGTGCGTCGTTGTGCATCAGAATTTCAAATGAAACCTGCTTGAAAAGTTTCATTTCTACCTTTTTAGCCACACCTGAGAAGGAGGAGTCAAAGCATTGGCCATTGAGAGAGAGAGAGAGAGAGAGAGAGAGAGAGAGAGAGAGAGAGAGAGAGAGAGAGAGAGAGAGAGGAAAACACACTGATTGTATTGATACTTCGCAGGGTTATGCGTTATGAAGAACATACTGGCCTTGAACAGGGATTTGCCTATCACGTAATTTAAGAAGCCAACTTTACAATCGGAATGATCAGTGTAACCTCAACAAGACCTTGAGAAGATGCGTTTGACTGCCATCCCATGGTTTGGTAATACGATGTAATTTTGCCATATAATTTTATGTGTCCATTCTCTCTCTCTCTCTCTCTCTCTCTCTCTCTCTCTCTCTCTCTCATTTATATATATACAGAATATATGTATGTATATGTATATATATATGTGTTTGTATACATATATACATATGTACATATATGTCTATATATAAAAATGTATGTATGTATATGTATGTATGTGTGTGTGCGCGCGCCAGAGTAGCTCTGATATACAGTATATATGTATGTATATGTATATATATATATGTGTGTGTGTTTGTATACATTTGTACATATGTCTATATATAAAAATGTATGTATGTATATGTATGTATGTATGTGTGTGTGTGCGCGCCAGAGTAGCTCTGATACACATTGAGCAATTTCAACCAAACTTGGTATACATATCACTTACTATCTAGAAATTAGCACTGAGGGGGCGTGGGTGGGAAGGTCATCCCTGAAAGAGGGCCGAGTCTGCTCGTGAAATGTGGCTGGTTATGTCCGTAGACTTAGTAACTTCACGAATTCGTCATACCTAATTTCGGAATACATATGACTTACTATCTGGAAAAGAATACTGTCGGGCTAAGAGGTCATTGCCACCAAAGGGGTGGGGGTTGGGAAAGGGGTGATAGAGAGAGAGAGTAAGAAGGAGAGGAAGTGAGAGAGAGAGAGAGAGTACAGGGGTGGTAGGGAGAGGAAAGAGGGAAAGAGACAGGGAAGGTTGGAGAGAGAAAGAGAGAGAGAAGGAGAGAGAGTGAGAGAAAGAAAGAAAGAGTGAGAGGGAGAGGAAGTGTGAGAGAGTGAGTAGAGAGGGTGTTAGGGAGGAGAAAGAGGGAAAAGGAGAGAGAGAGAGAGAGAGAGAGAGAGAGAGAAGTTTATCAGTTGTCATTCAGAGTTATCCCAGGCAGCGCTGGGTTGGTCAGCTAGTATATTATATATTTGTGTATACACGAGGTATATATACATATATTTGTGTGCATGTTCCAATCTTGATCATATTGAGAAGAGAGAGCTTGTGGAAAATTAATTCAAGGGTATGGACTTGATATCTTAGCTGTGTGCAATATACCGAGCAGAGAAATGGGTAAAGGGATCTGAATGGCTAATGAGCATGTTTATTCATGAAGAACTATTGAACTGGTAGAGAAGGAGTAGGCATGATCTTAATGCCAATTGCAGAAAAGGCCCCGACTGACAGGAGAACAATAAGCTCTAGATTACTGCTTTCAAGATTTTAATCAAATTGCAGCTTTTAGAGTATTGCTATGCATCGGCGAATAACTCTCCAAAGAAAGAAAAGATGAGTTTTTATGGAACACAAAATGTAATTGATAAAATACCTAAAAGAGATATAGGTATTGTTATTGATGATGTAATTGTAAAAGTTGGTAGGCACAAGGTATAGGGGATTGAAATGAATAAGAAAGGCCTGGGAGAGACTGCTTCCAATAAAAGGATATCCTGTGAATACAATTGTAAATCTCTAGAAGGCCATCACAGAAACCAGACAAATCACGTAGCCATTAATCAGTTAAGGAAAGGAACGCAGATGTAAGCAGAGGTCACCAAGTTGTCAATGCCACAAGAAAGCTGACCTTAAATGCACCCAAGAAAATGTTGACAGAGTATGTATAGGTTTAATACAATAAAGCTTCTAGATGGACATCGGGAAGCTTTTGCAGCTAAATTTCAAAACAGATTGCGCGTTCTCGATACCATACCTGAGGAGGAGCAGGCGATAAATGAAGATTGTACTAACATCAGGAAGGGAAGTGCTGAGATTTGGGGTAACAAGACGGCAAGCTTGAATATCGGATGAGACCTGTGATGCAGTCGTGTAACCGGTGGATGATGTTAACGAACTCATGAAATCTAAGAGATAGCGTTGGTGTTAGGGAAGCCCATAGAATTATTCATGAAATATCCATGGATGACAAGAAAAGAGGAAAATCCCTTTCAAAAAAGGTATGGGTTAATAATAACACTAGAGAAAGAAGAAAAACAACTCTAGGGAGAAGATTGTATGAGGCCGTAAATAAGAGAGACGAGGGGGACAGCTTGGTTGATATACCAGAAGCTGAAGTAGACCTGAATGTACTAAGGAATAAATTTAAGTTTTTAAAGAAAAATCAGGGCAGTATTGGAGTCAATACAGAGATTGTTTTAATTGGCAATGAAATGACGCCTCGTATACTAACTAGACTGTTTTACTGAATATTGAATGGGGAAACAAAATATGATTGGGAACTGGAAGTCTAGTTAAGTTACATGGAAAAGTGACCTGACTGAATATGGTAATTAAAGAGGCATTTCACTTATATCAGTTGTAATGAAAGTATTCAGTAGCTTATCCTAAGTAGGGTAAAGAAAGAAGGTAATAAGGTGAGCAAAGTGGTTTTAGAAAGGCAGGAGTTGCTCAGATCAAATATTTGTATCAAAGACACATTGTGTAGCAGTGCGTGTAATTTAGCAATCCTCTTCTGATGGCCTTGGGGTGTCCACAGACCAGTATTATGGATGGTTTTGCAGCAATGCGGTATTTTCGTTAAATATGTGAAGCTAACTGAAATCCACAAACGAACACATTCGAAGAGTGTTGATGAAGTCGTGTAAAGTGAATTTGCAGTAAATAGTGGGGTACTACAAGGTATTATTGTGTCACCATTGCAGTTTGCTCATCCCAAAGAGTGTATTATGGAAAAAAAAAAGTGGTAGGAGATGGAAGAGAAGGTTTAGTCTCGAGTAACGATATGAACTTGGACTTACAATACTCACATGATGCGCTTTTAATCAGCAAAGTACCACAATTTTTACAACGTTTGCTTTAATAGAATGCATATCTCGAGAGCTTGGAATCGATATAAATCCAAGAAAAACACGATAATGAGGCAAAATATGCATGAAAGAACAACCTAAAAGTAAAGGACGAACTAACACTTTATGAATAGATTATTGTGTCTGAATCTTTCAAATATTTAGGAACGATGATATCCAATGCAGCTTCTCTCAAGTTGGAATATATTGAACGATTACAAATGTAAAATAAAGCCAACGTTCGGGCTGAATAAGATTTGAAAAAAACAATAGACCAAAATAGCATACGAAAGTAAGATTATATATTAATCTAGAACGATCTGTACTACCGTACTGACGTAAATATGTCAATAAAACTATATCTACGATATTTTGTTAATTTGATAATAAAGCTGTAAGAAAAATAAAGTCAGGCGGCAAGAGAGAGCGAGAAATGACATCATAAGGGAAATTATAAAAGTTTAATATTTAGATGAAATGGAAATGGCTTGGACATATCCGTCGCACAACTGCTGGGAGAATAGTACGTTTTATTGTCTGCTGGGCACCTGAGGGCACCAGGAGAGAGGATGGGTCTGTTTCAGCTCCAGTAAAAAATTGATCTAAATTCGACTGGTGAACGTGTGCATGCAGTGAACTAGATTTTTCTCTCTCTTCGTAATATGGCGTGAAAATGCACACGCTGAACTTCCGTGCGCGGGGTCGAGTCCTGCCAGGGAAGGAGAGAGGATTCCCAACACACACACACACACACACACACACGTATACATATATGTGTGTAAATGAAAGAATGTATGCGTATATATATACATATTATATATATATATATATATATATATATATATATATATATATATATATATATATATATATATTTGTCAGTGTTGTACACCTTGTATTTTATGCGAACATGGTTTTGAATAAACTCTTTACTTGGGTTCAACTAGGGTTCAAAGCGAATGGGAAATCACTTTTTTTTTAGCAAGCGGGTCTTCGTAATTCTTGAAGATACTGTCTACTTGTCGAGTAAAAAAAAAAGAAAGAAAATGTTTCGAGTTCAGATTTCCGGCAGTGCTCCAAATTTCATATGATAGCATTTCCCCAAAGTTCCCAGCGCTTTTCTTCATTAGCTTTTGGAAAATGTTTGGGTCTTCTAATATTTGAAAATATTTTTTTTTTATATTTCTCTCTCTCTCTCTCTCTCTCTCTCTCTCTCTCTCTCTCTCTCTCTCTCTCATATAGGTTTTAGAATCTTTTACCTTGATCTCGCATTTGAAAATATACATTATTCCCTGTAACTTCTCTCTCTCTCTCTCTCCCTCTCTCTCTCTCTCTTAGGTTTTAGAATGTTTTACCTTAATCCTGCATTTGAAAATGTACATTTCTACTTAATCTCTCTCTCTCTCTCTCTCTCTCTCTCTCTCTCTCTCTCTCTCTCTCTCTCTCCATTAGGTTTTGAGAATGTTTTGTCATGATCCCGCATTGAAAAATATGCATTTTTTCTACTTATAAACTCTCTCTCTCTCTCTCTCTCTCTCTCTCTCTCTCTCTCTCTCTCTCTGTCAGGGTTTAGAATGTTTTACCTTGATCTCGCATTTGAAAATGTACATTATTTCTACTTAATCTCTCTCTCTCTCTCTCTCTCTCTCTCTCTCTCTCTCTCTCTCTCTCTCTCTCTGTCTGTCTCACACACACACACACAAAACTAAGGTATACTTACTTACTTACACACACACACACACACACATAGAATCATACCATGTACATTCCTTAACAGTGGCTAAATACAAAATGAATTTCAAAGAAAGATTCAGAGATCACATCGTTCCGTGAAAATTATTTCGATTTCAGCATATTTTTCTCCCCCAAGCGCTGCGACTCACGCACTGCGCAAGAACCCCTTTACACGTCTTTGTAAAAGCCATTGTGACCACAGTAAAGACCTATAAAAACTACCTGGCCACGTCTAAGCGTATGAACGTGTGCGTAAGTTTCTAAACGCGTCCGAGTAATCCGCACTTCAATGTCAACCGCCTGAGAACGAGGTCACTTACTAATATACTCTCTCTCTCTCTCTCTCTCTCTCTCTCTCTCTCTCTCTCTCTCTCTCTCAGAGCGTTATGATAATATTTGCTTCCTGTGAAGTTTTGTAAATCTCTCATGTGATAGCAGTGCTTTTCTTTTTAAGTTGGTTTACTGTCATAGTAACTCTCTCTCTCTCTCTCTCTCTCTCTCTCTCTCTCTCTCTCTCTCTCTCTCTCTCTCTCTCTCTCTCTCTCTTCAACTTTGCGCGTATGAAAATGACTTTTGTATCCGTTAACCTTGTCACTGAATTACAAGAAGGCGAGGGTTCTTTCTCATGTAAGATTGAGTGCTGCACAGGGTTTGTAAGGTACGTCTGAATGAGGAAAGGTTGCAAAGGAATGGCGGAGAGGAATAATTGTTTTACCATGTAAAAATGAGACAGAACAACTGTAAGAATTTCAATCCAGGAAGCGTGATTGCTTGGAAAATAGAGATGAATGGCGTAGTGTTTTTGGATGAATTTAATGCTATGCTGGTGGGCCTTTTGTGTAGGTGTATGAACTGCCGAATGTTATGGAAGTTTTGCTGCACTGGCGGTTCATTCATGAGTGTGGCATTGACCACTGATATTTGTTTCTTTGGAGTCACCCCCGTTGATGGAAACGACTTATTGCTGAAATAAGTGACAATACGCACACTCTCGCGCGCTAGAATACATACGTCCACACAAATATGATGTGATTCTCACAAGAATATGTTTTTGCATCTGATTGTGATTCCCGCAGGTATTTTGCCATGCGGATGTTTTGCGTAATTAATGTATTTCCTCAACTGAATGTTGCCAAGACATGAATATGTTTCCTCAATGCTATGACAAGAGAGGAAGATTTACAGATCATCGCAGTACGCAAGTATTATATCCTCATAATATATTTCCTCAGTGTGATTCCCTCTAGGAAATAGCTCGTAAATGTAGTTTCAAAATCTCTATTGAATCCTGCATTGATTTATTTTCACATTTGATATGAAACTTGCTTGAATATATTTACCCTTTTACAGGTAAATTCCATATTAATGTATTCCCTCAACTATAATGTGATTCCGACATGAATATGTAACCTTATGTGCATGTGGTCCCACAAGAAAGTTTATCCCAATCTGAATGACATTCCCACATGAATGTTTCACCCACAAGCAAGAGTGATTCTATGTGGAAATATTTCCTCAGTTGTATGTGTTCCCACAAGAATATGATTCCCCCGTCATAGTGCTGAATGACCCTATGGGTCCCAGTGCTTGGCTTTATGCCTAAATCACATATTCCATTCCATAAATATATTTCCTCAAGTGTCTGTCTGTTGGAATGTGTCTCTGCAGCCCAATATGTTTCCTTTGTGTATATGTTTTCTTATAAGAATATGATACCCTTTGAGTGATATTCTCGGCTACAGCTGAAACTAGTGTGAATAATTTCTCACATCTAAGTATAATTTCATATTTTGGCTTCTTACATGTACGGTTCCCAAATAAATAAATTTCATCAACTGAATGTGAATCTCCCATAAATTCATTTTATTAAATGAGTGTAATTCCCACAATATAATAATTCCACATTTAACTGTCCCTCCACTGGAATATATTTTTACATCTGAATGTGTTTCCTTGTCTGTGTACGAATCCCACAGTAACACTCTCCTACATTTTAGTATGATTCTCACATGAATATATTTCTTCCCCTATTTGTGACCCCTCACACATTTCTTGAAATGAATGCACCCCACAAGTGTTCCGGTGACTGCCTCTTGTCGACGTAGAACACGTAACACAAGCGATGACCTCATGCTGCCTCTGGTAATGTGCGTATCATGTACCGCCGTCATGTTTTGATGTGACGGAGCCATCTCTTCTTTTTACGTCTGGGGGGAATACCAGGTGTACGGGAAAGAACGGAAGAAAGAACGCAATAATTGAACGCATTATGCTTATGATATTGGTGTCATAAAGAAGTTGTTTACTGCACCAACGCCTCCCTCACTCAAAGCCCGTCTGGTTCTTTCGTCAAGTGTATTTTGTTTCTCTCTCTCTCTCTCTCTCTCTCTCTCTCTCTCTCTCTCTCTCTCCTTTTGTCTCTTTAAGTATAATGGAAGAGTCACTCCCACACAGACAGGGAGTCGCTTAGAAAATGGCGACGGAACAAAAGCTCCATCGTTGCTTTGACAGAGCTACACACAGAAAGGTCAGTTTGCAACAGAACATTTGATTACCTATTTTTGTCCTGCCTTTAGGGAGGGTTTTATTGAACTTTTGTATCTATTATTTTGTCTCTTTTGTAATGAATGTATGTATCACTCCATTCCTTTGCTTGTTTATGCCAGTCTGCATTGGTTTGAGGTCAGTGGAACTAAAAACGGTGTATTGCGAGCTTGTTTTATGGCATTGTTAAGCGTTCTGACGGCAGATTGGCACCAGGTAATTAATATTTTACTTTACTGGACCCAAAATGATGGCGTTTTTGTTTGCCTTGGTAATATTTAACTATAACAAAGCAACAATAAAGTCAGGTTGTCCTTAATTCATGCACATGCTTAATTTTAATATTGGCACCCATATCGGCAACTTGGTGTCTTGTTCAAGAGCAAGGTGCCTCCGAAAACGTAGTGTTGTCGAGCTGGACGCTTCTGGATTAAATGAAAGCCTGTATAGCAGTCTCCCAGCAGTCTGCGGACAGATTCTTGTTGGTTAAGAGGCCAGGCCGCAAACTGATTTTTCCTTCGCATGGTCCAGTAGCGATGGGGGCCAATGTTATGCCGGATTTCCACCAACCTGGATTCGCTTCCCGCGCGATCCAGTGGTTTCCATCCGGTTCGTACGCTTCCCTCGTGCTGACGTCGCCGTAATGAACAGTCATTTGGCAATGACACTGACTCAGCCGGTGTTTACTTGTGGTACGGAATGTGTCTCGTATCAAAGAAGTCTCTTCACATGATACGCTTTTGCGAAAAAAAAAACTTTTATATGCTATGAATAAAAAGCTGTTTAAAATTCCTTTGGAACAGCTTGAATCTATTGGGATACCGAGTTTTATAATGAGTTTTGATGAACGAATTGAACTGGTCTGGAAAGAGTTACATAAGTCGGTTGAGATATTGTACATATTTTTTTTTTTTATCATTCTGGTCTGCTTCGTTGCCTTACGCCTTACCCCTTCCAGACGATGTGATTCAGAGCTCTGTAATCACTCATGTACACTTCCGAAGGTTCATGAAGACAATTTTAGGGTATACATCCGTTTATATGATGTTTTAGCCCGTCACTGGAGTGAGTGTTTATGCAGATATGTTTATACTAATGTAGGAATGATTGATTATCTTTATATGTGTAAACTTGTCTTTGTCGAATACTCAGTTTGCCTCAAATACATATTTCAGGTTTTGCTGATGTATCCTGACCATGGAGTCTTGATATGCTTACGAAAATTCGTCTTGTTCAGCAGTTAGTTTGAATGGCCGGCACAGATGAAAAAACTGTTTCGATTATCTCTCTCTCTCTCTCTCTCTCTCTCTCTCTCTCTCTGTGTGTGTGTGTGTGTGTGTGTGTGTGTGTGTGCGCGTCTTTATGTTTGTGTGGGTGAGGGTTTGTGCTTTTAAATTTGATGACGTAGTAAATACCACTTGTAAACACAAGTTGTCCTTGAGACAGTGACCATCATCGAAGACCAAATACTTGAGGAAAAAGTGTCAAATATGAGAGAGGAAGGTGGCCTTCCCTTGGAGA
>NC_089796.1:19249301-19286801 GCF_040412425.1 Macrobrachium rosenbergii
TACGTAAACATTTCAATTCCTGTCCTTGAAAGGCAATTGGTCGGAAGCAACGCGGTAATTGATTTTTGTTGCTTCGCTATCTCACTTGGTTGTATTCTTTTAAATTGTATTCTTTAAGCTGGTATTATTTATATAAGTGGTATTATTATTATTATTATTATTATTATTATTATTATTATTATTATTATTATTATTATTATTATTATTATTATTATTATTATATCTCAACTTGGCATATAATTTTCTTCGTTTCAGGAGGTAAAATAGAAAACAGCTGACCTACGTTTATTTATTACTCCTGAATAATAAATCAACTTTGGTCAGTTGTTTTATAATTTGCCTGCTGAGGCGAAGAAAATTATGTGCAAAGTTGTTGAGAGGGCGCAGTATAAGGACAGTGGCATATAAACTGCCATTCTTTTCAACAAAGTTTGTCTGAAAGAGGGTCATGTTCAAAGATATAATAATAATTATTATTATTATTATTGTTTTATTATTACCAGTATTATTATATCATTATTATTTTATTATTATTATTATTATTATTATTATTATTATTATTATTATTATTATTATTATTATTATTATTATTAGAGTAGGCTATTACGGGTGCCAGGATAAGTTTAGGGAATGATAGAGACGATTGCATTGAAACTTGAAACTTTATCTAACAAACCTTATTTTGAATTCACGAAAAAATCACGTTTTGGGAAATTGCATTGCTACATTATCCTAGCGAGTATTTCAAAACCACTTTATTCCTTTGTCAATTGTTTCATTTTCGATTGCTCGAGGCCTCCATTGGGTGTGTTTCATACACTGGAGAAATCAGAGAAATTATGAAAATTGCGAAGAAATTCAGTTTCCTCATCGTTATGTTGTTATGACTAACGTTAAAACCTATGCTGTTGCGTCCGTGAGAGTTTGACCGAAATAATCCGATTTTTTCGTGGGCCGATTTTTTTCGTGTGTTCTATCTTAATATCTGTGTAACTTTTTATAGAAATATGTATGCAAGTTCCAAGCTCATGAAATTTCTATATAAATCTTTGTATACGTGCGTTCAGTATATTTGAATTATTATTTACTGCAACCCTTTAATATCACAGCATTAGCCGAGGTTAATATAGTTACCACTTTATTTTTATATACTTTCCACATTGCAATGTGAGTATGAACGTATAGGCAGTTACGCTCTTAGTATTGATTTGAGTCATAATTACCGAAAACTAAATGTTATTATAATGATGTTTTCCTCCATCGTCTTGACGCGTCAATGATCATGGTCGTTGCGACAACAGATTGCAGTATTAAATAAATTAGTTGTCCGTGCACCGTAGTAGCTAAGGGACTATGTTCTTATGAAAGTTTTTGACCTATAATATCCGTATCTTTCATTTCTGATATTTATTAATAGCCTTGGTTGATCAAAAATCTGTTTAATAATGACAATATCTATTACAGCTATATCCTTCATTTTTGATAACTATTAGTGGCCGTGGTTGAAGAATTTCGTTAGCAATAACAATATCTGTAATTTGCTATTTATCGGTTATTTATCCTCGGTAATTAACAACCCCATCAACATCAGTACCTATAACCACTGTTCATCCATCAGCTTCTTCGGTAATAACAGATATAATTACAAAAGTATCAACAGTAACAAATTCCATAATTAGTGATTGTCATTATGAATAGCGATTTTGGAACCCAGTCTCTCCATTATTCTCCTTCTCCATCGCCTGACATTTTATATTAGCGTCGGGAAACTCCCCCGATTTGCGATTGTATTACCTCTTTGGAGCGTATAGAGTTGCACCATCTCGAGTGGCTGATTGCGTTGTCTGTAATGATATACGCCTTATTTGTCAGTGTTTCATGCTGGATTTTTATTATAAATTTATGGAGGGTGTGTGTGTGTGTATGTATATATATATATATATATATATATATATATATATATATATATATATATATATATATATATCTTCTTTTAACGTGCTTTTTTTCCCATTTGTATGGGGTAAGCATGATGCCTTCTTTTTGAAGGACTTTGATTTGGCTTTGGGGTAGACTGTGTAGTCTCGATCCTGTCATCGCTTAGACCCCGGTAGCGTATGTACATGTATTGTACCGGTCACCAGCGCCCTTTCTCCCAGCAGCGAGGAGACGTTGCGCGGTTAGGTCGACAGTCGAGACGCGTGAGGTGTCTGTTATGTTTTTAGAAGATGTTGGAGTGGCTTTGTTTGTGTGTGTATTAGTCTGTAACACCCATTTGCTTTTAAGCAAACCTATCCGTTGATTACATACTGTAAATAATCCCGGGGTGTCTACACGGATAGGAAAATGTCGTTTCTCTAACCGGTCGGCTGTGGATTTGAACCCGCGCCACAGACCTCTAAGAGGTATATATATATATATATATATATATACACACACACACACACACACACACACACCCTCCATAAATTCATAATATATATACATATATATACCATATATATATATATATATATATATATATATATATATATATACACACATATACATATACACACACAAACTGCATACACACGCGTACATACACACTATATTTACTGTAATAATAAATCAGTGACTCAGTGAACCACAATTGTGCTGTACATAACATTTCCAGTCGAGGAAATTATTCACCTAACGGACTAATCGGCTGTAATAGATAAAGTAATTGTATTTTCATAATGCATTGACTATAATGATTAATTATATACTTTGCGTGTAGCCTGGTTGTTATTGTTTTTGTGTAGATAATTAAATAGGCTAAACGCTAGATATATATTCAGTCATTATAGCTTTATGAACATATAATTACTTTATTCATTACAGCCGGTTAGTTCGTTTGGTGAATAATCTCTTCAATCGGAAATGTTATACACGGCACAATCGTGGTTCATTTAGTTATTGAAGTATTTAATGCGGCGTTTCCATGCTCTATGTTTGGCCTGCATGTGTGTGTGTGTCTGTTTGTTTGTGCATTCCCTTAGGAAGAATCACGTGTGCACCGCACAGTAAAATACCTGGGCAAACACATACTTGTACCCTCTCGCATTCAGAGGAGAGGGGCCCAAGAGGGCGCTTATTGATTTATTGACTTGCTCGTAAAAATAAAGAAGAAAAGTGGCATCCCAACAAAAGGCTGTGTACGCCGGAAGTAAACTGGATAAATGTAAATGTAAATTACTGCGTCTCCCTTCACCTTCATGTTATGGAAAATACTTTTATGTATATGTATCTGCCTATCTTTATACATACACACACACACACACACACATATATATATATATATATATATATATATATATATATATATATATATATATATATATATATATATATATGTATTCATGTACTACGTGTGTGTATATATATATATGTATGTATGTATATGTTTTATATATATATATATATATATATATATATATATATATATATATATATATATATATATATATATATATATATATATATATATATAGAGAGAGAGAGAGAGAGAGAGAGAGAGAGAGAGAGAGAGAGAGAGAGAGAGAGAGAGAGAGCAAACCCGTGTCGTGAAATATGCAGAATGGTCTCTTTTCATAAAAGGCATGGTATTCAAGAATATAAAAACCTCATTAAAATCTATGAAAGACATTATTGATCAGGTAACAAATAAATCTTTATCATTAAAATGGTCGCTTCCAAACTCAGGATAGGGAATCTCAGCACTAACTGGAGACTCAGTATGTTGGCCCCGACGTAGAGTATTACAATGAGAAAGTATTAATAGAAATACAGAAATTATTTAGTAAGAAGATATTACAGATTGAGAAAATGAGGATACCATAAGGTCTATGTGTTTTGAGAATAGTAAGAAGCTAATAGATTATGAGAGTAGGTAGAGCGGTATGAGTTGGATGCAATGTGAGAATAATTAAAATGGCGTGCATAATGTGTTGTGAAAATAATGTTTGAATGATGATGATATATTTTATGCAAGGAGGCAAAATATAGGTCGTTAGAATATTTGTTGGTCATATTTGTTATTGGTAAATTATAGTGCTTTTTATATCGATGCACAGTGACCTTTAACATCCGCTTCCCCCTCCCACTGCTCTCCCCCCCAAAAAAAAAAACAGTGAACGAGATGTAATAATGAAAACAAAAGATCAGGTAAATGTAGGTTACATTTATGTTGGTTTTTTGAATATTTAGTTTTTAGTTCCCTGTTGAATTGTAAGTTTCAGATCTCATTTTTATTTATTTTTGTGACCTGCTGTAACTTTGAGTAAAAAAAAAAAAAAGTTACAAAAGGCATTTTCACACTCGTACAGAGACTCAGAGGTCCTTTGAAATCCAGCGTTTGAATAGATGACATAAACGAATATAACTTCATTTGGCTGGAAATCTAAGGCTCAGGTGTTTCCGTAATTAACCTGTGTGGGGGGGAGGGGAAAGGGAAGAGGGGAAAATCGATACCTCTTTTACACCCCACCTACGTCATCGCTCCCCTGACGTCACCAGCGCTAGTGTTTCCACCTCTCAGATCCTCTTGTTAGTTCCTTTGATACCGTCACCGCTTAGGTGACGTCATCGTCAGTTTCCAGCCTTGAGATTGGTATAGCAGCGCTTTTGATGAAGTCATTGTTGGCGGCCTTTTGTGTTTAACCGTTCTGGGTATTCGGTGACCTCGCGGACGTCGAAAACAGTGTATTTTGAGCAACTAGGACAATAACACGTTTCTATAATTGCGACAGCGAACAAGAGGCTAAGTGCGCTTAGCGTTGCGTATTTGTCATTACCTGGAAGCTGTCGAATCTACCCACGCGATTTTTTAACGGAAGGCTTCATTCATTGAACTCAGATGAATGACGTCCGTTTGATTCATCTGTTAGTTCATAGGTTACGATGCATGTGCCGCAATTTGATTTAATTTAATGTTTGGATTTAGGAGTTATTACTATGGTTAAATTTAGCTACACTGTGTTTATTGGCCAAGTTAACTCTCATTTCAGGGAATTCAACTTACCTTTGTAGGAGTTGCACCCAATGACCGGGCAGACCGGGCACTGCCTGTAGGGTGCATTGCATGGCGCACTGTAAGTCTTTTCGTTCTCAGCTGCGTTGCATTTTTTGTTTTTACTTTTCATTCGTTCCTTTGACTGTTTTTGCGTCTGGTAGTTCATCTACTGCATTTTTCAGCTACATAATAATAATAATAATAATAATAATAATAATAATAATAATAATAATAATAATAATAATAATAATTTGAATTGTTTTCACTTTTCGCTTTTCTCTTAATGGGCCCCTTAACTTCCAATATTGCTTAAAGGTATTTCCCCATCTTTAATATTACCCAATGGTATTGATAGCCTAAATGGAACTGTTTCAAAAGGAACGATATTTTACTCGTTTTGAAATGTGTCTACAGAAAGTGGAAAAATGACCTTGAGTATAGAAATGAATGGTGTATAATGAAATGTACACTGTTATTCGTCGTTTAGTATATTTTATAAATGAGGGTTTTTCCTCTACATGAGCAGGACCCCCACCCGCAAAAAAAAAAAAAAAAAACATACACACATCCACACACGCACATGACATACTGAGTAGTCGCCTTAGTACCGGCAGGTGTGCTTCCATACGAGAAGGTGGTATATGGATCCAACGCGTATTTTCGATATTATTGATTTATTGACTTACCTGTCAGATGAGAGATAGGTTTAGTAGGTACTGTGTTTATCGAGGACAAAACGCAGGGAAGCCAATCGAGTATGTTCAGTATATTCCAGGTCTTGAGAAATATTATTGGGAATATACTTAATACGCTTATGCCTAAAATTAACAATCCTCATTAAAAAAATCAGAGGATTTGAAAACTGGTAAAATATGGTTTACGAAAGTAAAGATAGTTTAATGTGTCTAGAATGAATTGGAAAATTGATATGAATAGGCTACAAGAAAAACGTAAGAGATGACATTAAAACAATAAGTATGTTATAAATGAGGAAGATGATAGTGTAAAATTTTAAAAGGTCCTTACGAGTGCTAAGTAGTTAAACATCCATTTCCTTTGATTATTCCGCCTACCTGTATGTTAATAGTAAATTGGATATTACGGTGGAATTATAGGAAGGGATAAAGAATTGGTTAACGAGATCTAAATTCTTCGTCATCTTTTTTCGACATTTCTTACCTATGACACTGGGCAATAAAAATTTGAAAAATATAATGCACAAAATTATCATTATTTATTTTTTTATTTATTTATTTTATTTTAGTCTCTAACCCATAACTTTATCAGGAATGCTAAGAAATTCACAATCTCGTGAAAAACAGTTTGTGTAATAAAAATTCACAATTAAATAGTAAACTATATTACTATGTAAAATACAAAAGCTTTTGTATTTTTAAATAGTAATATAATTTACTATTTAATTGTAGATTTTTTTAAACATTGTCAGTAACAGTCTGAAAAACTTTAAAAAATTTAGAGTATATGAAATTTTTGTCAACAGTTAACAATCCGGACAAAAGCTGATCAAGAAAAAATGAAGAGTAGGTTACGTGTACATTTACAGTGCCTAGAAATAACGAAAGTGAAAAATAAAACGGTCTGAGGAATAAAAAGAAAACGGTTCACGACAACAAAGTCCTTCAGCATCCACTTCTTCTTCCCTCGTCGTAGAAAACAAACGAGACGAGCCTCTCGTTTTCGTTTTTGAGACCTCGAACCCATAACACCCCTCCGTAATCATTGAGCGACCGTCGGTAATCTTCGTGACAGATGATTATAGGCCACGACCAGAAAACTATTCGTCTCCTCTTGACACGAATGCGTTTCGCTCTTCATTTCCTCTCTCTCTCTCTCTCTCTCTCTCTCTCTCTCTCTCTCTCTCTCTCTCTCTCTCTCTCTCTCTCTCTCTGTACATTGCAGATATTGGAGTGCTTTATGATGTTTAGTTTTAGATTGTAATTTACTTTCTTAACATTTATGGCATTTAGTGTTTAAACATTTAATGTTTTTATACATATGATATATAGTTTTGAAATAGTAATTTACTGTATATATTTAATGTTAGTTCCTCTATTCGTACAATGGTACTGGAAAACCTAACGGTTCCAGCGCCAGGTCATTAGACCTAACATTCATAAATCAAATCAGTTTCTCTCTCTCTCTCTCTCTCTCTCTCTCTCTCTCTCTCGCCAACTGGACTGTGTGTTTACGTGTTGTAAGGCAAATGGGTTTTGATGTTGTGATGCTTATATATATATATATATATATATATATATATATATATATATATATATATATATATATATATATATATATATATATATATATATATATATATATATATATATATATGCTTGCACTCGTGTGTACACTTTTGTTTGTTTGGATGTAAATAATATGAATTTTTCACGGACATACATTTATAAATTATGTAGATTTATGAAAATTGTGTGGTCAGATACATCATTTATATTGTCCATTGTCCCCAGTGCTTACCCCAGTCCTATAATATATGATCGGGCCACTCACTGATAGCCTATTGTAGATAAACGTATAGTGGCATCCGTGTAATGATGCCCCATCTGTCATTTTCTAGGTCACGAAGGGTGAGGTAAAGGATAATATAGCACGAACATTGATACCGTGAAGGTGAATGTACCTGAATTATATGGCAATACGGGTCTTTTTTTTACTTTTACGTATTATCAGTTGTTTAACAGACTTATTTTATTTATTTCTCCCATTGCCACATGTTACAATTTTTTGAAATCGCTAAATTATAACTCTGGTAAATAACGCGAAAATAAAAACTTCAGTCTATTACGGGTCTTTTTTTTTTTACTTTTATGTGTCATCAGTTAACATTTTTTTTTATTTATTAATTCCTTTGCAATAACTTATATTTCTTGAATTCGTGAATTTAAAATTCTTGTAAATAACGCAAAAGTAAAAACTTCATGGCAATGGGGAACTTTTTCACTTTCATGCGTTATCAGTTCTTTGACAGCTTTTTTTTTGTTATTTATTAACTTCATTGTCCTAGGTTATATTTTTTTATTTCTCGAAATTAAAATCTGGTAAATAACGCCAAAATCAACATAGTGAAAATTACTCGAAGGTTATCGAATAATTCTTTATATAGTCCATTGGTTGTTGCTTCTCATCCGCCGGATATGCAATAATGCAATCAAGCTCTCTCTCTCTCTCTCTCTCTCTCTCTCTCTCTCTCTCTCTCTCTCTCTCTCTCTCTCTCTCACCGGTTTGTTTTTTTTCTAGTGATGGAATTAACTCCTGGCTCTTCCGTAAAAGGATTACCGAGAGCTGACCTGGTTTTAGCTTCGTCCTTGAACCTTTCAAAATGTATTATCGAGAGATCGCAGCTCTGGAGTCAGAATTGGAAAAGTTTTAGTTTTTTTTTTTATTTATTCTGTTCTTTATAACCATGACACAATTTTTTTTTCTTTTTATTTCAGTTCACGCTTTGACGGTAAATTAACATTTTCATTTTGAAATACGTTTTTGATGTATTTCGTCCTTTTCCATTTTCGACTCGTGTGAAAATTAACATTTTCATATTGAATTACATTCTTCTTGACTTTGATGCAGTTTTGAATTGCGTTGGTTTTTGGTGTTGGGTTACTTTGAAATTTATGATATTTATGCTTATCTTTATTTCTATTTTTTTTTATGTATGAAAGGATTATAGCTTTTTCTCCTCATCACAAAAGATTTTATTTCTTTCGTGCTGAAAAGAAGGAGCGTTTGTGAGGGGAATAAAAGTAAATTTGCGTAATTTTTGAATGAATTTATTTCCTTGCTCATATCGCATCGTGCAAATTATGGTAATTTTAACTAGATTTGTTGCCTTGGGTCCTTCATCTCCATTATATATTGTATTTCTTGGGAAAAGGTGTGAAGCAGACCATCGAAAAATACATAAAATAATAAAATTGAAAGATGAACTTTGTTAACATAATAGTTATAAAACATTTGTTTCTGTTTTTTTTTTCATGTTTTCACCTATTATTATCATTGTTGTTGTTGTTGTTGTTGTTAAGGTTATATAGCTACACCAGTTGTTATTTCAGTTTATATTATTATTATTATTATTATTATTACTATTGTTAAGGTTATAATATGGCTACACCAATTGTTATTTCAGTTTATATTATTATTATTATTATTATTATTATTATTATTATTATTATTGAAAGTAGTCCAAGCGAGGTCAGTATTTTTCCCTTGTTTAAGATAAGGTTAGACACCCAGATATTTTCAAATGCGGGACAGAACCTCCTGGGTCACAAAGGCGTTGATGTTCCAAAATGCAAATTTGATCCCATAAGTTCAAGATACACCTTGAAATAGTTGTAGTAATATTTATTATCCATATATTTCTTGGAAGTGTTAAAATTTTGAATATATCGTGTCACTGAGTGAATGCTGTTTTTTGCAGTGTTAGTATATTTTGATGTTATTTTCTTTTCAAAATTCATGTAATATATATATATATATATATATATATATATATATATATATATATATATATATATATATATATATATATATATATATATATATATGTGTGTGTGTGTGTGTGTGTGTATGTGTGTTTGTGTGTGTATGTCTGTAATGGGCATGTGCATATATTTTATGCACCCATTGGTCATATTCATCCACTTTGATTGTATTTTTTATGGAATAATTTGGCATAAGTTTTCCTATATAAAATATAGCCTTAGTAAATTGTAACGCCCTAAATGACGCTACGTATGTATACCAGTTGTATGAATCTTTTATTACACTTTAAATATATGCATTATTTTTACTTTTCATATTTCCTTTACAGTTCCCGTTTCATTTTATTTTAATATTTAAACAATTTAACAAGTTGCCGTTTAAGTCAGCTTCCTCTGCATTATATTTTATTCTGATATATTTAAACAATTGTTACAAATTGCCATTTGAGTCAGTTTCCTCTGCATTACGTACATTTTTTTTTTAATCACTGAGTTAATCTTGCGGGGCAGTTCAGATATTCTCTTAAGACTTGATTGCTTTTAAAATACTGTACACCCCTGGCTATTCATAATTGAATTAATGCTTAATCCTTTTTATAACAAAAAAAAAACGCTAATTCAACGCAAACGTTCTTTATGCGGGAATGATTTTCATTACTGCAACTGTGCACGAATCAGCTCGAAAATTCTTTAGTATGTAAACCACCCAGTAAATTGAGGACGCTTGCTTCGCAAATAAATGTGTTTTGGCTTATTTTAGAAAAATAAAAGGATACTATGAATAATAGTAATAATAATAACGGGAATAATAAACCTCTTGGTTTTGTTGACTCCTCTTTATGGAAGACATTTGTACAGAAAAATCATTATTGCCATCAAGAAGTCAGCGTTGTGGTCGATGCCACTGTCAAGAATAATAATAATAATAATTATAATAATAATAAGTTCATTAGGAGCTTTTTGTATCCATTTTCACATTACCTACATCAACAATTTGTACTTGACTTCTGCCCCCTTGTTTTTGTATTGTAAATGTTCCCTTTATTTTTATGTAAATTTCCTGTTATTGTGTACTTTTACCCATTGTCTTATCTCTCTCTCTGTGAAGTTTGTGCTTGTCATTTTTTTCTATTTTATTATTTAGCTGGCTTTTGTCTTGGATGTTAATGAGTTCTTTCTTTTTAAGGGGAATTTCTTTTAGGGTTTGTTGTGTTATATTGTTTTAATGTTCTCTCTTTTTTCATATAGATCTCTTACAATGCGTTTGGTTTAGGCGAAACCTCTTGATAAGTTTTTTTTTTTCATCGGTGAATTCAAAGTCGTTTCTTATAAAGTAAAGAAAAGGCAACGATTACTGCACCATTCCTGCTGAAACTGATGGATCGTGGATGAACACCTGACCGGAAAACTTCCACAACACACTACTCACTTACACAGAAGGCTCATCAGCAGCTTGTTGAAACCTTTACCCTCTCGCTCTCTCCTCCGGGATGTTTAGGCCCCTCGTTTCCAGTACCTCCTTCTCCCCATCTGTCAGTGTATAATATATACTCGTATATTATTACATATTTCTTTGATTGGCAACTTACTTTGTATATTTTTCCTATATATTCTGTCATATAGATTAGTTTTGGCATAATTCTGTTTTCTTGTAAAAAAGTGATGTAACCTTCTTACCGTTTATATACGGTTTTTAAATATATTTTTAGCATTCTTTTTAGCTCTCCTCCAGTTTTATTCTTTTTTTTATCAAGTTACATTATTATTCCACTTAGAATAAATATCGCTATAATTCAGACCTGTTACAAGATAATTATCCGGTTTTGATTTCCGCTGATTACCCCGTGTGTTATTAACTGTTCATTGCAGTTCATTATTCGTTTTCCTGTTTCCGATTTAGGAAAGCTTCCTTTCTTTTCATCCACTTAATTTTTTTTACATTTGATAGGCTTTCCTTCCCTTATTTCTCAATGGATAGTCTGTTGCATATTTCTTGAACCGTGAATGATATTTCTGGTATTTGGAATACAAAAAATTACGCAATTTTCTGATAATTTTAACTTGTTACTTATAATCTGACGCATATGTAATTAGAACTGATCTTTTTGTATTTTAAGGGTGTCCGAACTGATCTTTTTGTATTTTAAGGGTGTCCGAACTGATCTTTTTGTATTTTAAGGGTGTCCTAACTATTAATTAGCACTGATTTAGAAAATTGATAACTCTTGACTTCTAACTGTTCTGTAAATTACTCTTTTGTATCCCGTCTTAATTTATAGCGCCATTGCCTTTTTAATATTTGATTCAGATATTCTGAGTGTGGCGTTCGGAGTTTAGTGGACTTTTATTGTAGCAGTCTGTTGGTTTCAGTACTGTCATGAGCTACATTACAGCCAGACTGTATTATTTGTTTTTTCGAACCTCTGTTCCCCGTTCTCGGTCTTTGGAACGAATTCTGTATGTTGGCTGTAAAGGAATTGTTGTACTTGGTGGAGCTGTATTATTTATTTACTGTCAACGGCTACGTTTGAGTTTTCCTCTTGATCATCTATATGTCATTCTTAGTCCTGTGGAGAGAATCCAAGGGCCTGGTGGTTGAGGAAACTTATGTACTTGGCAGACTTTCACATAATAATTCTTTGTTTTCCGGATTAATATCAGCTTCACATATTTTTGTCTTTTTTATCATATATGGGTCCCTCTGAATTTCATCGTCTTATTCTAGACCAGCATTCAGTTACAATTTCGTATCGTGCTATGGTTCCTTATGACAGATTCCATAAATAAATAACATACTTTCAGCACCAGTGACTCTGTAATTGACACGCAAGTTGCGTACATCAAACAAGTCAGTGGGCAATATCGCCTTGTAACACAGGTAATGCGGCAAGATCATTAAAGCTGCTGGGCTATTGGAGACCGTTCGTTGGTATCGTAGTATTTTGGGGGGGGAGAAATTAGATCCGTGCTGTGGCGCTGTGGTCATTGATAACGTTTGCTGCTGACAATTACCCAAGTAATGCCGTATTGATTACGGGACGCGTATCGCGGTGCTGTTTTTACAGCCGGTGGTTTCATGTGAATGACGCTACGGCGGACAGTTTTATGGGTAATTGGTTGCCATTTGAATGTAAATTGGGATCGAGAGCAATTAGGTTGTATGGTGTGCCCTCTTATTTAAGCATATATAATTTATTATGGGAGCTTTTAATTTTGTCATCAAAATCTCTCGCTGTTGAGGGCAGTAACTCATTGTCTCTACTGCTGGTCGTTCGAAATTGAGCAGCGTTGGGTCTGGTCAGTACTTGGTTGGGTGACCATTAAGACCATTAAGAACATCTGTGGGGACGGTAATTTCGTCCCAAAATACTTGCTATAAACATTCTGTAATCACCCCCTCCAAGGGAAAAGGTCCTCTAGACTAAGTAACATATTAAAATAAAAAATAAGATAATTTTTTATATCTGTTAATATTATGTGTACATTTATAATAATATCATTAGCTTCCTCAGTACACTTCATTCTGTTGTTTTAATCCTTAACTCACTGTTAGGTAATTTTCCTTCGCATAAGTATCGACTATATTGTAATATCCATTTTTACCATAGGTTCCTTTGACCTTATTTATTCTTATTTTTACCTTGAGCTCCTTATATGAGCAGCCTGATATGGAAATGATTCCGCTCTAAAAGATACAAAGTAGAAAAGGATAGAAGGATAATGAAAAACCATTGCTTTCAGTTAAACATTTCTTTATTTACATATTTACAAGTATATCTCTATTATTATCTTAGATCTACATTAAAGCTTTGCGATACTGGTGAAAATCATAAGAGTAGCAATCTCTCTCTCTCTCTCTCTCTCTCTCTCTCTCTCTCTCTCTCCACTCTGACATTCGGCAAATTGCTTACATTCACTTTGAAACGCACAAGCAGTTTTTACTCACTCAATTTGAGACGACAGTTTTTTTCTTTTGCAGGAGAACTACGGTTGGAACGAAGCACTGTTGTTTTTTGAGTATTTTTTTTTCTTTTCACTTTTGCAATTAACAGCTGTTGGATTCATTCATTGCTTCGTGAATATGAAGGTGTAAGCACGACTGTTCAAATAGGCAAAAAATTTTAATGTACTTTTGTTCACAGTTTGTTGGTAGGATAACAACAGCTGTCATTGTGAGTCTGTTCACAGGCGAACGCTTTTGAATGATTATCTTTTCACAGTTGAATTACAAGGAAAACAAAATCTAAAACCTTTCAGTCTCTTCGCATGTGAACAGTGGGATTATTCAGATTGTAATAAAAAGGAAACCAGGCACTGTAAGTATGAGTCTGTTCAAATATGAAGTCTTCTATATCCAACCATTCAAGCTTTAATCAGATGAAAACAAGGCCTGCGCAAATGAATCTTTTATCGAGTTCTTCCGTCTTCAGTTTAATAATAATAATAATAATAATAATAATAATAATAATAAAGTAAGACGGCCCGCAGTGGGTTGCGCCATTCGACTCTTCATTTCCCGTTGAGCCATAATAAGCGAGAAGTGTGCAGTGCTTGATAAATGCATCCCTGGAAACTTTTTAACGGCGTTGCTTATAATTATCGTTGACGGGAATTAGGTTGGAGATTGCCATGAGGTGGAATTGTAATGAAGCTGGGAGTTGGAGGTGAGGTGGAACTGGAAATTAAAACTAAAGTTGGAAAGAGATAGAATTGGTAATTAAAATGGGAGTTGGAAGGTGAGGTGGAATTGGAAATTTAGATGGAATTGGAAATTAAGTAGGAATTGGAAATTTAGATTAAGTGGAAATTAAGGTGGAACTGGAAATTGATATGGAATTGAAAATTGAGATAGATTGGAAATTGGGTAGAAATGTAAGTTTTGAGATAGACATGAACAGTGAGACATAGAATTGGAAGTTTTGTGGTTGAACATAATTGGAACTTTGCGTATGAAGTGGGAAATTTGATCATGGAATTCGAATTTTTAGAGAGACAGTGAATAAAATGAGGGTTGAAATAAAACTTTTGTGATGACAATAGAAGATTTGGAATGCTTGAGAAAGAGAGACGACGTTTGGCAATCCAGCAATAGAATTGTAAAATGGAAATATGAGCTTTAAAGAGGCGAAAATATTCTGAAGTGGAACTTAAATCCAGTTAATGGAATTTAAGAATTTAAATCAAATTGAGGATCAAGAGACGGATGTGAACACTTGAAAAATGTAATTGACCGGATAATGAATTTTTTAGTACTTGATTGGCAGCCGCTGGATTATATTAATATTCACATTCATTTCATTCACGTGCACGGATGTGAAAAGAAACAAAAATAATTATAACAAGTGAAGGCAGAATATAGTATTGGAATCATAATGTTCATAAATAATAAACTGACCAAAGTGACCCTGAAATTGAAATTATTATATATATATATATATATATATATATATATATATATATATATATATATATATATATATATATATATATATATATATATATATTCGAAAACATTCAAATTGACATCAATGTAAAAAAAGTGTACAGAGTACATGAGGATTTCGACTTCTCGAAAAAAGTCCACTGAAGAATCATACATTACACATGACGAATAACATTCATAATTACATGATTTTTACATGACATAAACAAGAGAATCTTACAAATTCTTACAAAATATGGAATGTTACAGAAATGTGTCGGGGCTTCAAACGAGCCTTATTTAAATACTAGCAACAACGTTATTAATATCATGATATGTTGAACAAAAGTGAATGATGAATTAGTGAAGTTGATATATTTATATATATGATGTATATTTACCTATTTAACCTCAACAATCACTGGGACTATTACACATAATACTCTTATGGTGATTCTGTGCTTAATTTACAAGTGTGAGATTAAATAACCCATTTATATATATATATATATATAATATATATATATTTATATATATGTATATATATTTATATATGTATATATATACATACATACATACATACACATATATATACACATAATATACTGTATATATATATGATATACATATATGTATATATATACATATATGTGTATATATATATACATATATGTGTATATATATATATGTATATATACTGTATATATGAACATTGGTAAAAGCTTAATCGACAAACCACTAGCTCTTGAGTTAGGACAAACTTTGGCATGTTATGAGTCATACAAAAAAATACACAAATTTCAGTTTTCTAATAAATTACATCATGAGGCACACAAGTAATAATAGTTTTCATCATTCGAGTAGATTACGTAATGAGCCACATAACATAAGTAGTAACACATTTCACAACATAAAATGATGTGTGTACATCCGTATGCTGAGACAGACGAGGTTTGTGAATTGGTAAAATAATGTTTTCTCTTTTTTGCTTTCACTGAATTCCATCATAGATAATATCACAGTTTAATTCATTGATATCCTAATATATCTGAATAGTTTGGTATTGTCCTGTTAGTAGGCTCTTGAACTTGCTGCCAGCATTAGGTACCAATTTTAAGTTCTGTTGTGCTTTTATTATTTACTGGTACAAATATGCCAACATACATTGTACATACATATAGATAACATTGCGGTTATTATGCATGAAAGTAGCTGTTATAATCTATGTCTCGTCATTGAAGAGAAGCTCTTACGGTGTTATTAATGATGTCAATTACAGTGCTACCGTATCTAATACTTTTTCCAATTATCTTGAATATTGTTCATAGGTTTTCATCTCGGTAATACTTTTAGTCATTTTTATATATTACCCTTCCCTCATAAACTGCCAAAGTTTGCCACATAACAGAAAATCGGCAACCGACATCACCCAACTCAGAATGGATACATAACTGTATTTCATATTTATAGCATGGAGATATATACAGGACTTACAGCTACAGTGACGTCACAGAATGATTCATAACACAACTTCACGCATTAAAGCCAAACTTGTATGTGTAAAGCACAGTTGTGTATTGATCTAGAAACCAGTTTCAGGAGATATGTATTGAAGTCTATATGACAGGGTTCTATCAGCAAACCTCTTTCCTATAAAACACATACACACACACAATAATTGTAATAAAATACACTAGTAAATGAGCATAATGTTTTTCTTGCATGTATATACATATGTATACTAGTATAATGTATTAAAACACAAGCCATTAAAAATAAAAATGGTACAAAATGACTATCCTAAATACGGGGACCTAACATCTAACAACACTTCAAAAGCTGACGATGAAAAATATTTGCAAAAATAAAATATTTGGTGAAAGCTGTGAATAAGGCCGCCACACGCGGCTCCACGAACACTATTATGGAAATAGGACTATGACTAACACACTTGTGAACATATGTTCGTGTAATGCGTGTATTTGTGTGTGTGTGTGTGAGTATTTAAATGTGAACCTGCTGTGTATATATTCATGTGTAGAGACACGGAAAGACAGATGTCAGTCACTGTTTTTGTGTGTGTTCGTGTACTTGTGTGTAGCTGTAGACACATACAAGTTGGATGTGTGTACAGTATACGTATTAATAAAACCGACAGAAGCGAGTTAAATCCGTATGTATTTTTATGCGTAGGGGGTTAATGCTATCAGTGCACCTGATGCGGTGCACTGTAGGTATGACTAACGGTTCTTTGCAGCGTCCTTTCGGCCCCTAGCTGCAACCCCTTTCATTTCTTTTACTGGAGCTCCATTCATATCTTTTTTCCATCTTGCTATCCTCCCTCTCCTAACAATTATTTCATGATGCAACTGCGAGATTTTCCTCTTGTCACACCTTTCAAACCCGCCTACTCCCAGTTTCCTTTCCAGCGCTGAATGACCTCATAGATCCCAGTGCTTGGCCTTTGGCCTAAACTCTATATTCCATTCCATTCCGTATGTATTTATAGCCAACAAACGGGAAGACATATACATGAGGCAAACTGGTAGTTAGAAGTATGAAGAGTCGATTATAAATATTATAAGATTGAGTGATATCATAAGAGCGGTAATATGGAGAAGATACGAGAGCCCCCTGGCGAGTACAGTTAAAACAGAAGCCATAAACATTAAGAGAAAAGGACTACATCCCTTAATCAGTGAAGTAACAGCGTTTGTGCGATGAATGTGACATACCCCTCCAGTAATATCGGAAACTGTACGTGTGACGTTTTACGTGGATTAGGAAATTTAATGTTTTATGAAGTGTAATTTGGAGATGACAGTTAGACATTTTGAAGGCATTATAAAGCTCGAAGTAATCTAGGAAGTGCAATTAGTATTAAATGTATTTATTTACGTAGTGTGTTTATTTACTTTACACGCCAAAAGAATATTGTTTTGATGCTTCAACTTATATCTGTTGTGCGTTTAATTTTTGAATTTATATTTTTATTTACTACATGTATTATCACATTCTTTGAAACCTCAATTTCCTCTTATACTTTTTCATTTTTTTTGTTTTGTTTTATATGTTGACATCTTACACGCCATCAGTCACCACATTCTTTTATTTTCTTGTTTTCGCTGTCCTTCCTGTTCTGTCCGGAACTCTCCGAGTATCTAGCGGTGTCATGCGGTTTACTCATGGTGAGCAAATTGCTTTGGGAATTCTCGAAAACTCCGAATTTCAAAACCAAAGAAAGGAAGAGGAAAATGGAAGGTGATTTTTACAGACTGCATTCACTGTTGTTTGTTATTCTTTATGTTTCCGTTCGGTGTTGGTCTTTTGTAGATGTTTCGGTTGCGGTATTTCACATTTGTTTTATTATCTTTTGATTGTAGTAATTTTTTTTTTATTTTAGTGTATTATAAGTGTAATATGTCATAAAGCCTAATGTTCATTTTTTTTAATTCAGTAAATTAATAGTGTTTTGTCGCGTAAACAGTCTTTAGTTTAGAGTTATTTCCGTTGAGCACGGTTCAGAATATCAGAAAATCATGACTACACGATTGACTGACTTGGAAATCAATATTGAGCGAACAGTCATTCTTATTGTAAATGTTTAAATATCCAAACGAAAGCGAGAGCCACTGGATTCAGACAAAACGCTACGCCTGAATGACAGAAACAGAAAGCATAAAATGCAGTTTTCCGGAAAAGTGCGAAATACCTCGCGCGAAGCGATATGAAACTCGCAGCAATTACGGAGAAAGATGATAAAGAAAATAATGATAAGAAAAAAGGAAAACGCGAGTAGGGAGGGAGAACGAGTGAGGAATGGGCTCATAAAAAAAGAAGAGTTAAGAACACAGTTTCGAGGAACTGCAAACAGCACGCGAGAGACCCCTGTCTTGATAACAGTGCTATGCAATCTAAAGAGAGGGTTTTCCATGCTGTTATTTGTCCAGCTCCGGTGAGCTCAAGGGAAAACGCCAAGTGAGAGTGAGAGGGGGATCTTGAAAACTCTCAGGGCTGACGTTCAGCTTTATGCTGGTTTAGGCGAAGACATTTCAGGTCATTCTGGTATATCCACACCTTCAGATGTTAATCGTCAATGTAAAGTAATGAAAAAGAGACGACCAGCGCCAAAGTAGGTAATCACAAACCACTTCAGCTTCGAGTAGGTACTCTTCTTTGAAGGGAGCATTCAGTAATTCAGTACTGAAGTACTTAACCTTCTCTGAAACAAGTAAATGTAGCAAGTAGATCATCACAGTATGACTTCTCAACAAAATGAAATCGTACAGCATTGAGTAAGATTGAAATGTAAAAACCCCCCCTGACGATTATATGAAAGAGGACCGGCAGGAAAGTGGTGCTGGGCCATTATGAATGCAAGATCGGGCCTCAGGGCATACACAAACAAAAGATTCTGATGAAATACGCTGTGTAAAGAGGAAGAAACATACTTGACGCCAACGAAGCGCAACTAAACGCCTTTCTTTGAGAGAGAGAGAGAGAGAGAGAGAGACAGTAGTTTCGTCATTACATAGTTCTGGAAGATATCACGCCATCGCAGTTCTACAACGTGTGTGAAATTTAGAGAGAGAAAGAGAATCATGCTTATGACATTACTGATCAAGATGTCGTACACCCCTACTCTCCTACAATATATACGCAAAATAAGAGCAAAATATCTACCGGTAACTTATGCAATGTGTTTCCTCTCTCTCTCTCTCTCTCTCTCTCTCTCTCTCTCTCTCTCTGTGGAATTCACACCTATCAACATGATCTTGGGCCTCCCTCTCCGAGGCAGCCAGGCGAAATGACATACAACACCTTATGCCTTTTTACGCTTCTGGTTATAAAACTCGTGACACGACGAAAGTCGCCCTGTGAATTGCCAAGAGGATGCGCCATAGTGCGTTGTGGAATGTCACTCTTCAGTCGCTTTCCCCCAAATTTGAATGGGTTGCTTTGTGCTTTACTTCACTTCTGTTGACGAGCTTTTTTTTTTTTCGTATAGCTGTTGGAAATTTCTTATTTGGTGGAAAAGTAGTGCAATATTCTCCGTAAATTACTCTTACTCTTATGTGAAGCCTATTTTTTTATTACTCTTACTCTTATGTGAAGCCTATTTTTTTTTATTATTATTTTCGGTGTTAGAGATCGCTAATTTTTTGTTTTGGGTCTTTCTTAAGCATCGTAAATTTTGTCTGTTAGAGAATAAGTACGCGGAACAGTACAAAAATAATATATAGTGCATTATTTAAGTATATTCAGAAATTCTTAGGTATTCAGGTTTTGACCCTTACTTTTTGTTTTCCCCTGCTTCTGATTTGCCTTGTTCTCTGCAGACCTTCGCTAGACGAGGGCTCCTGCATGAAGGTGACCTGCATTTGCTTCCACGAATTTAATTGGCGTGATCAACTTTTTCGAAATGTCTTTTTCTCTCTCTCTCGCTCGTAAAGCGGGCCAAAAGAAAGAGTTCGGTGCAATTGCAGGGAAAGAAAGTTTTAATTCGAGTTGGTCATTCCATAGTAGTGAAACCTATCTTATTATTTTGATGATTGTTTTCCTGTGTTTCACTTTGGTACTGGACACAACACAAGATAAATAGAAGCAGTAATCGCAGGGTTGGGGGCTAGTACATCACATAAATGGGCGTGATGATTCTTGCTGCACTTATTGGCTACTTTTGGAAACTGTGAGAAACACACTGGCTGTAATCGACGAAGTGGCCTCCGGGAAATTTTATGTGACTGTTTTTTATGTTCGAGTTTCTAAAGTTACTTCATGTGACTCATTCTTGATTCGATGCAATATTCGGATGGCTATTGGCTAATCAAATTTTGCAGTTTTGCAGTTGGTGTTTTCCCAAGTTGATCTGGCTTCAGAGAATAAATTGTGTGTTATATTGAAATATCTTAGTTAATCCCTTTCATTTTATGCTGCTTGTTTAAAGAGCAAGAGTCCGTCCTAGCACAAAGCCAGCTTAATGTAACAGTAGAAGACACAGATATTATATTTCTTCCAAAAGCGCGGCGACATCTTCATGTCTCTTCCCCACATTTCCCCTTTAGAGAACGGGGTCGCCTCCTGGCCTTCCAGAATAGCCGCAATAATACGCATTCTCTCTCATTGTAATGGCGCAAATCTTCCGTAGGCCTCCTCCCTACCCCACCCAACCCTCCCTCCTCCTCCTCCGTAACTTGACCACTCCTGCCATCACTTCTGGTTTCCCATCAGTTTCGACGATAATTTAATTTCTTGTCTCAACCGCAGCTTCGCCGCAATAAGTTCTTCCCTCGGTTCCGGCCTTGATTGCGTTGCGCGCGATATTGTTGCGACGGTCGTTTCCAGCAGCCATTGCGGCTGTCCGGAGACCTTTTTCGTACAGGGATCTTTAACCGCTCGCGCTGTTCAAGAAACGGCGACGACGTGTTTTCCAGAGCTTTGAAACAAAGATTCACCTCTGCGAAATATTTTGTGGTAATAGTAATATCGATATCTGTAGGGAGTAATGGAACTGCAAATAAGATTTTGAAGCAGATGACTCCTAGACTAAGATTCAGCAGTAAATGTAACACTGAGATCTTCGGAGACTTTGAGTAACCATTTTTTATTTTATTGAAGGAAATTGTTTTCTTCTTCTTTAACAGTAATGACTTGACTATTTTATTTATTGCCAATTCTTATAAAATTATATTTATCCATTGCGTAACTGATAGAAGGTGGGCCTGGAATTACAAACGAAAATGACTCTTCACTATTGTATTGCTTGCAAACAGAATTAATATTCAGTATTACTGATATAAGAGAAGTGGATTTTTATTTTGTCATCTTGTACATTTAGTTTGCATTCTGCTTGACCAGTAACGAATCCACGCAACTACATATATATAATATATTATATATATATAAAGAGGGAATTAAATGTCTATTGGAAAGGTCGCATCTTCCCCCAAACTAAATATCCGAGAGGAAAGTATAGAAAAATGAAGAAAGAGGAAGAGAGGATAATCTTCAGAGGCTGTGGTCCTTCTTAATGGCCGAAATGGAACACGTGAAAATGGGAAAATTGTGGACGTTCCCAGAACTGGGTTGCCGTCAAGTCGAAAAAGACTGGACGAAATAAAAATGGAAATTCGAAAATAAATGGAGCTTCGAGTTCCTCAGTATGTAGGGCTGAGTGAGCGACTTATAATGGGAAAGCACACAATAAAAGTGGAAGAAGAAGAGAAGAAAGAAGGAGGTGGCGGCCGTTAGAGTCTCTGAGAATGGTGAACTGTGAAAATGGTGATGAAAGGTGAGCCTTGCGGGGGTAAGTGACAGTGATATTCAAAACTGTCGGAGAGAGAGAGAGAGAGAGAGAGAGAGAGAGAGAGAGAGAGAGAGAGACCGCCTAGCCATCCGCCCCATGGCAGATAGCGAGGAAATGCAGACAAAAATACCGGTCGCGGTTGAATTCTTTGAAGCTGGTGTCGTAAAAGCGGTAACTTGAGAATTTTCCTTTTTGGAGTTTTTCTTTTTATATTTAAATTAGATCGTGAAGAAAAAATGTTACGAAATGGAAATCTCGGGGTGTTTGCGGAATCATTGAGAAGTTTAACCTAGCAGAAGCCCTTGGAAAATGCTATTAGAAATTGCGACTTCGTGCAGGTAAATTCCTGAAGCAGTTAGAATAAATGCGGAAATATGCGAATTTCCTTCTTGGAATTATTTTTCTGATAAAACTGCGGAGACAATTTTTGGAAATTGGAATATTGAGGAATTAATAGAATATAGAGAAAATAATAGTTCTGACTCGAAGCTTTAGGAAATGCTGTTAAAAATACCAACGATTTTTTGTTGAAGTTTTTGAAGTGGTTGTAATAAATGCTGGAGTATAATGACTTCATTCTGTTATTAATTTTTAAAAATTCAGTTGTGAACAAATATATGTAATTATTGCGAAGTAAAGTTGTTCTATGTGGAGGAGGGCTTGGACAGACAGTTAGTGGAATTATCGACAAATATTATTAGAAAAATTATGTGCAATAACCAGCTGCTATTTTGAAGAATTTCTTTTGTGGAATTATCAGCAGTCATTTTAGACTCAAGTAAGGTTCTTGGCTCTATTAATAGGCGGGATATATTGTGAAAAAGAATTATGACATACTGGAGGAAAAAACTGATCACCGTGGAGGCATTACGAAACTTGTGGCATCATCAGCAGTCATTCCGAGACAATAAAAAATGTATTTTATCGTCACACTTCAGATCATATCAGACTAATAATCTAAATATGTTGAAAGATGGATTCAGTAAAGCATAGAAGAAAGAATGGAAAAATAATAATTGACTGACTCCATGTTGGAATCTACCCTCCGTCGGTAAGGGCAAAAATTCCTCAACGAAAATAAATCCCCACTCCATTATTTTTTCCACTCGAAGGGACTGGAATAAGAGAAATTGCGTGTCCATTCTGGACAGACGGACGGACAGACCTTGAAGGTACTGACCACATGGAACCAGTCCCCCCCCCCATGTGTTCTCCAACAAAGGACTCCCCCTCTCCCCACCTCCCCTTCCTCCTCCTCCTTCCCCTCCCCAACCATCCCTCTGGGGACTGCTATTATACCATAAAAAGCCTTCTTTCTTCTTTTTCTTTCTTTCCACCTTCCATGACAGCGGCGGCAACAGCAGCTTCTTCCACCATCGGCTCCTTAATCCATGTGCCAGCCCTTTTTAGCATGCGCTCGCGAGGATAATATGCCGTTTTTCGGCCATTCCTGGCCATTTACCTTCACCAATACCATTTACACAGCCGTTGCAAAGTGTAAGGAGTGCCGTTTACACGCCGTCTGCCGCGCCCGTCTTGTTTTTCCATGAGTGTCGAAGGCTATTTCCATACAGGGCTCGGTGCTGTTTACCATAAATGAAGTTTCTGGTGTCGGTCGTTGTCGTGTGGGTCTTAATCTTCCCTATGTGGAAGTCTTATCTTTCCAATTGTGTGTGTGTATGTATGTGTGTATGTGTGTATATATATATATATATATATATATATATATATATATATATGATGTATATATATATATATATATATATATATATATATATATATATATATATTTATATATTAAATACACACACACACATTCCTTTGAGTGCAAGTTATCCCAAGGTAAATGGTTTAGATATTTTGAGGTTTTGGTGGCTCTCTCTCTCTCTCTCTCTCTCTCTCTCTCTCTCTCTCTCTCTCTCTCTCTCTCTCTCTCTCTCTCTCTCTCAAATATATAATTATATATATATATAACTAATTAGTTATGTATACATACATGTACATATAATGTATGCAAAGCTAATTACATAATTATGTAATTAGAACAAAAGTTATGAAAAGATAGACGGGAGTTGTGGTGAGGTAACGGTGTTACATTGGACATCAGGCATCCTCCTCGTTACATACATTTTGGCGTGTGATAATGGTTTTTGTCGCGTACAGTATATGTAAAATCTATGTCATTACAGACTGTTCTTGTCTACTTATTTTTACCATGGATTTTTGTCGAGTTTTGTTATTTATAACTGTTGTTTAAGGAACTCGCGCTGAGTATATCTATAACGTCACTTCCGCTGTTTCTTTAATATTAATTATCAGTAATTTCATTCTTTTTTTGACGTTCGGTAGACTTCTTAACTTGGTTTGGATGCAGTGTTCACACACACATATATATATATATATATATATGTGTGTGTGTCTCTCTCTATATATATATATATATATATATATATATATATATATATATATATATATATATATATATATATATATATATATATATATATATATATATATATATGAAGACTGCATGCAAACTAAATATATATATATATATATATATATATATATATATATATATATATATATATATACACATACATACATACATACATACACACACACATACATACATACATACATACATACATACATACATACATACATACATACATACATACATACATACATACATACACAATTAAATGAAAGCAATGTCTCTCTCTTTATAATGTACGCGTCTCAATTTTGAACACCTTAAACTCTGTAAATTGAGTATTCCCTCGCATTTTCTCTCTACCCCTCCTTTATTGTCTTTTCCTTCGCATTTTCTCTACTGTACATCGTGGTCCTGCGTTCGCCGACACAGTGGCATCGGGAACCGCAATTCGACCGAGTGAGATCTTATATAAATGTGTCAGTTTAAACCAGTCCGACCTCAAGACGTCGGAATAAGGCTTTCTTGTTTGTTCCTTTCGTCCTTTGATGGATGCAACTCCCAGGGGGGGTGGGGGTGCAGTTGCTCAGCTTTATTCCATGACGAGTTTAATATTAAGTTTCGTTTGCTATGGAATGTATTCGGCTTTGAAATGTTATGATTCTCTCTCTCTCTCTCTCTCTCTCTCTCTCTCTCTCTCTCTCTCTCTCTCTCTCTTTTACATGACACAATGTGTTCCTTTCTAGGTTTGCGTATCTCCCTTTCTACTTTGGCAGTGATAGTTTCGGCGTCCATGGGTTTGCTGACCTCGGAACCTTGGGTTAGCCACAGCTACCACAGTGTGTTACGACTGGCTACACTTGTAGTTCACACACAAAGAGAGAGAGAGGAGAAAGAAAGAAAGAAAGAAGAAGAAAGAAGAAAATGAAAATTATCATCATCATTTAGATATTTAATTGATTAAAGTTGCCATGGTCTACTTTGACGGAGGGTGAGTGGGAGAGAGATTGTAATAATACGTAAAATTAATTTGAATCAAGATGTTGAAGATTATGAGTACCTAAACCATCAGACCTACTGAGAGAGAGAGAGAGTGAGAGAGAGAGAGAGAGGTGGAACGTTAATGATCCCTAATGTACGTTAAAAGTGAATGTCCAAAAATCATCTCAGTCATTTTCGATGGCCTCAACTCCTAGCCCACCCATCCACCCGATTAGCCTTGACATTGGATATCTTCATCGTTTTGGTTCAGAAGCGCTTTCTAAACTCCCCCCCGAAAGCCACCAACTGGTTAATTCGACCAGTGGCATTTGATTGCAAGGACCAATACATTACGTGAAGGTTTATTTGGGAAAATGAAAGGTCGCATGTATTTGGGAGGAGGAGGAGGAGGAGATTAAGTACACAAAAAGAGCAGTTTTTCTGCCGTCATTAACCAAGGAAAGTGAAGGTTAAGCACACAAAGGTTAAAGAAGGGATGGGTGAGGTTATGTCATGAAATTACAGGTGACAATCGAGACACCTATTTATCGGCACCGCGTTCCAGTTTAGTTTTGTGAATTTAATGGTCGGCATTGCTCTCTCTCTCTCTCTCTCTCTCTCTCTCTCTCTCTCTCTCTCTCTCTCTCTCTCTCTCTCTCGTGTTGCCTTCTGCTCCAGTTATTTTGTCTTGCTTATATTCAAGAGGATGAGTTACTGCAGTAACCGAGAAACAACTGCAGAACGCCTGTGATTTATTTGCCTCCTGATTTCAGTTGTATATCATTCCTTAATCTCCTATAACAGTCAACCCACGGAATTATTTCTCATCCTGCATCCAACAGAGATGAATGAAATTTCTGAAAGTGATGTGTTCTTTTTTTTCTATCTGCGAACTAGCATATAAAACCGGTACGTCAGAAACGGTTAATGGGGCCAGAAAATCTCATAACCGACGGCTTTTCCATCCTCCAAACACAGGGAACTGGACCTTCAGAAATTCATGGCTTTTTCCACTCAGTTATGATTCCTGCCTTCATGAGTAAATGAGACTTCATAGACCGTCAGTTAATGAGTAATCAGAGAAGACTCGTCATAGACTAAAGGGAAGGTATCACACGACTATCAGCTGAAAGAGACCACGTGACGTGACACGCCCAAGAATCTGTCGGCGCGTTCACCGAAGGGCAAAAAGAGCCTGCCCTTCCTCGTCACGGCTTCGTATTAGTTGCAGTCTGAAAGGTCAATTCATCTGTCAGGTCATTGAAGGTAAATTACTCTTATTTGTTCTCTTGGGTGTTTGATAGAGCGCAATTTTCTCATGGCTTTTGTCTTTTATTTTGTGAAATTCCTTTTTTTTTTTTTTCTTTTTTTTTTTTTGACATTTGCTTTTATTTGTTATCGATATGGAGGGTTGTTAAAAGTTACCTATGTTGTCAAATAGTGGTACGTATTACCTCTCTTTTTTTCGAACACCATGATTTAACAAATTTGTGCTAATGTGGATATTCATTAAAGCTTATCGATAATAGATTAAAGATAAATTTCGCTTATATCTCATTTTCCCCAAATTATACGGGTCTTCACCCCCGACACCCACATATTCATTTCCCATTCTTCAATTGAATCTTTTTCTCTGCGCCTTTCGTTCCCCTATTCTTTTGTTTACAGTCGCTGAATTCAGTAGGAAAAGTGAGCCTTTGCACAGTTTCCTCCATTCCTTCAGCTTTAATGATTTTCGCTTCCTTGTTGGCCCGAGTAATTGCTTTGACATGGACAGGAAAAATCCGGTTAAAATAAAAGTACTTTGTTCATTACGAGCGAGTGTGTTTTTCGTATGTGCGCGCGCGTGTACACACACACACACATACACACACACACACACACACACATATATATATATATATATATATATATATATATATACTCTATATATATATATATATATATATGTGTGTGTGTGTGTGTGTTTTGTCAATGCCTGCATGCCTTCCATCTTCGACGGGATGGCTTTGAGGGATGTAACCGGGGAGTTTAAGATTGCGACCCACCACAGTCGACCAGCCAACAGGTACGTCAGCTGAAACAAAATGGATTCTTCGGAAACGGGCCCTCATGAGATCAGTCTCTAGCAGGTCATTATCCTGACTCCTTAGTATCAATCTTAAATTTATCATAGTAGTTATCGACATCATAGATAAGAAGGCAAAACAGGACTGGGGAACCAAGGGAAACCTGGATTAAAACAGCGCTTAGAGAGATTGTTGTTAATGACTGGCTTGATTTTGAAAGAGTTGCGTGAAAAGTAACACATGGCGCGCGTTCTTTAAAGCCCGGTAGTTCCTCATTGGACGGGTTGGCATCGTTCTCGGTTAGCACTCTGCTGGGCCCGCGTTCGATTCTCCGACCGGCCAATGAAGAATTAGAGGAATTTATTTCTGGTGATAGAAATTTATTTCTCCTTATAGTGTGGTTCGGATTCCACAATAAGCTGTTGGTCCCGTTGCTAGGTAACCAATTGGTTCTTAGCCACTTAAAATAAATCTAATCCTTCGGGCCAGCCTATAGGAGAGCTGTTAATCAGCTCAGTGATCTGGTTAAACTAAAGTATACTTAACCTAAAGCCCGGTCCTTTGTTGAATGCCAGAGAGCATCTTGTAACCTGAGAAGAAATACCAATTCCTTCATGTCACGAGCAGCAAAAATCTCAAAATAGATTCGAAATAAATACGGAGAAATGTAGAGTCAGAGTGAAGGTGCCACTATCGAATAACTACTTTTTTCTTTTACCCAGTGCCTTTCTCTCCTGTAGCTGAGAAGCTGTCAAGAGGCTTCTTTTCTCACTCTTTTTACCTGTGTAACTGATAAAAAGGGATCTACCTTGACCAGCGTATGATTGAGAGAGAGAGAGAGAGAGAGAGAGAGCAAACGCATTCCACGTAGGCTATTCGTGACAAAAACTAAACTGACAAACTCACACGTACTGAATGTATCTCCCAAAACTACGAGAGTAGCTTGGGTTACTTTATGACCAAAGAAATATTAAAAAGGAAGTCAGAGAACGACCGAGACACAATATAAAAGTTTATTTTTTCTTCCTTTCACCCTTTCCCCCGTACTCCATTATTGGTCGCCGAAAAAAGTTAGTTTTTATTTATATTATTTTTCTCTTTATCCTTGCTAAAAAAGAAAGGCTACCGAGACCATATGTTAGAAGAGAGAGAGAGAGAGAGTGTTAATACTTTTTCCTCACAACACACCACGGCATTGTGTTTGTACAATTTACCGAAAGTGTCGGTAGAGGAATAAATGTTTGGAAAAAACATTTTCTTCTATATTTATTTGTAAAACGAATTCAGACGTGAACTGTTTTCCTCCCGTTTATATTTTCCCTTTTCGTTATTCCGAATGGCTATGAGTTGAAGAAGAGCAGCTGAAAGAAGTTGATACGACGGAGAGATGTGGGAGGAGTACTTTGTTTTTCTCACACTTGAATCCTACTTGCAGGCGGATCTCATTCACTATTTCTTCCTCTCAGTGCACTTCTTCATTTGGCTGCTACTTTCCTCTTTATCTTCTTCACCCACCATCATCTTTTTTTTTACGTGCCTACTTATCTTTTCCCTATCTACCCACTGGACTCTATTTGGCTCTCAGTTGATGCTTATCTCCGTAGTAGTTCGTACCTCCTTCTTTACATACCTTTTTTTTTCTGGTGTGAGGCCCTCCTCCTCCTCCTCCTCCTCAAAAGAGACACTTTTGCATAGCTGGTGAGTGCCTAGTCTTCATCCAAAACAATGGCGGTCCAGACTAGAAAACTTTGCATCATTTTTTTTTCCTTCATTTTTGTTTGGAAGAGTTTGCTATTGCGTTCTCCTGCTCTTGCTTCTTTTTTTCCATGGTTGCGGTATATGCTAGTAATGGAAGAATTACCCACAAGATGAAAAATAGCTAGTTTGGGAAAATATAAAACTGTTGCCACTGTTTTGCAACCTAGAATAATCCGTAACGGAAACATTCATGGTTCGTGACATCTTCGAAAGCAGTTTGTCATAGTCATTGAACGTGGGCGACTAACAATGCAAATTTATAGTTGAGCCTCTGTTTCTTGACGTGTTATATTCCTTGATTATTACTCGCTCACGTTGATCATCTCAGTACGAGGGAGTGAGCGTCATCTCTGTCGCACATACGCTTACGTTTATGTATACATATGTATACCAGGCACTTGAAGAGCGATCTTAAGAACATTGATGATATTTTCGGAAATATGACAGAACGCCATAGTCTAGATTTTGTATATCGATATATATTGGGAAATTGATCATGAGAAACGGCTGAGAGAGAGAGAGAGAGAGAGAGAGAGAGAGAGAGAGAGAGAGAGCTTTAAGCCTCGGGTCAACCAATACTCTGTTTATCACGCCAAGATTGCACCTTTATAACTTCCTTTCAACTCGACTTACCATCCCAAAAGAACCCTTATGTGCATTCGCGTATCATTTAGTATCCCGTGGAATCACCTGCTCTTGAGAGAGAGAGAGAGAGAGAGAAAGAGAGAGAGAGAGAGAGAGGGAGAGAGAGAGAGAGAGAGAGAGAGAGAGAGAGAGGATGCAGGTAGCAATAAGTCTTTCGTCCCATTTCCCTTGCGAGTATCTTTGACTCGTAGTTCTCACAGCCGTCCTTATCTGCCTTCACGTGTGATTGTTCTGGTTTTTCCCTTCGTAATTTTTATCTGCTGATTGCTGGTGTCCATGCTATAGTACTGTGTTTAGTCTCCTTTTTATCTCGGATAATTAGTTTTCACTGTTTACTGTGTTTTGTTTGAATTTCTTACTCACTTTACAAAATATTAGAAATAAGTTAGATACATTTAGATGCACTTGTGTATGTCTTCATTTGGCTAGTTTAACAAATTTAGATATGTAATATTAGAAAGTAGCAAGTGACTAAATGCCTTTTAACTTATTTAATAAATATTTATGGCCTTTAACTATTCAAAAATAAAAGGAGAGTATTCTATTACAATGCATTCTTATCTCAAAGATTTTTTTTTTTCATGATAACTCCATGGTAGCACAGAACATTATGTTTGATCTGGCATTTTGGTTTTTACTGTACATGGAAATTTTGACCCTTTTTATGAATCCCGCTCCGTCATGGAGCGCTACATGTGAATTCGACTTCCAAGGGAGAATTCGCACCATATCGCTTTAATTGGGTTCTTCTGCACAAAGAACCGAGCGTCTCAGAACACATGATAGCCAGAAGCTCGTCTCATTAGGAGTAGCCGAAGGAAGAAGTAAATATCGCGTTCAGGGTTTGTAATAAAAGATTATGATGATCCTTTCAACGTCCGGAGTACGTTGGAGTTTGATCCTTTTAAATGCAGTGTTAAAGTACCGGATTGTTTGATACTCTTTCTATCTGGAAGTGAAATCCTTTCAGATGTTGAAAGTTTAGTAAAGAGCGCAAAGTTTTTAATGTTGAAAGTATACAAGTGTAATGTCGTAAATGTATTAGACCACTAAACTTGAATGTTGGACCTTAAAACTTATCATCAGCTTCTGAACTTGAGCTGGAAGGGCAATTGGATTCCAGTGGGATGGATTTGAGGGAGGCCACAAAGGACAAGATAATATATATAATACGGTAGTTTTGTTTGCGTTTTATTAAAGTCCATAGAATTTATTTGACATACCAAAGAGGGAGAAAAGTTGGAGGACCTCTTTTCCTTTACGCTGAATCTACGAGGCGTGATCTGTATCAGTACAGAATTAATGACTGGGAAAAAAAAGGGGGACCCAGGGACGAATTCTCCGAAGGAAGAGGTGTCAGATGACAGTGATGTGTGGGAAGAAAGTGGAGGAGAGGCGTTACTGCTTACCGTGAGTAGTAATGCCCGATGGAGCCACGTCATTGTTAGAAGTCGTGCGTTTGATATTGTCTATACGTAAGTTATACTTTGTAACATGACTGTGGGCAACATCTTCATTCAAGTTCTTTACGAAATGCAACGTCGATTTTGTGCTTCTCTTCCCGTGGTCGAAAGAACCAGCCCGTGGTCACCATTAACCAAGAGAAATCCTCCTCTCAGGAACATCATTATCTAACCATCACTGGTCTGTTTGTCGTGTTATTTTTTTTGTTAGACCACAGAGAAGCGGAAGACAGGAGAACCATCTTTTTAGTTCTCTAATCACCTTCCCGAAATAATGCTTGCTTTGGGTGTGTTTCAGAAAAGAGGAGTAAAATAAAAAAAAGTCTCGCTTAATTGACGGCAATCAAAAGAAAAAGATGACTGCGATGAAAGAAAACTGGAAGAGCGAGATTTTCTGCTGGTTTTCTCTTTAATTTTGTTTCCCTCTTTGTACAGTAAAACATGACGGCGAGGGTCTTTTTTTTTTATGACAGCTTTTGAAGTTTTCTGATAAAAAGTTACCTCGCCATTTTCTGTAATTGTCTGATCTAGAGAGATTAGCGACAACTGTTGCCATTAAAGAAAATGTCTGTTATCATTGCTTTGATGAATTTTTGAAACGCTACATGAAGTATCATCTGCTACCATTGACTTCCAGTGAAATTGTCGATGAAAACTAGCGTTGTCAAAGCTTGATATATATTTTTTTTTTGAAAACGCTTATAGGTGTAACTAATTTTATCCGGGAGAAGGTCAAAGTTCTTTATACGAACTTGCATCCAGGAATAGGGAGTAGTTCGTTACTTTACTCGCATTTGAATGCATGAGAAGTAAAAATGCTTGACACCTACTCAAAGCCAGGAAAGGTGCTTTACACTTTATTGGCACCAGAAAAAGGGAGAAGTGCCTTGAACATACTTATATCAAAACAAAAAAAAACAAAAAAATGGAAAATACCCTTGCATTCGTTACTTGCCCATAAAAGACAAATCAACACAGTAACAAGTTAGAGACCCCTTGTTTATCCTCCGGGTAATAATAAAATGCAAGGCCATCCATCCCCTGGAGGCAACAATTGATTTTTCTTTTCAATCGTCAATCTCCCACGCTCGTCCTGTAAACAATGGAGGCTGTAAACAAAAGCTAGATGAACTAGGAAGAGGATTCGTAAGAGCTGGCGGCCCACGGCATCCATTAGAGAGGTGTTTTATTCACGTGTTTTTTTGACTTTTAATCTCTTCCAGCTTCGTTGTTTCGACCAATCAGGAGCCTCCGTTTAGCTGGAACTCCCGCCAGCCGTTGAATATTCTAGGCGCGTTGTTTTGGGTATTGCAGAATACCATGAATATATACAGTCTCCTGGTCACACTCACCAAAAACGTACATTTTTCAGTAGCCACGTTACCTCTTCACTTTTCGATTTCCTCATACTGTTTGGATACTCTCTCCACTGAAAGCCTTGGATCTGATGGGGACATAAATGCAGAAGTCCTCCTTTTACAGATGGGATTCGAACCCACACACTGTATTGCATCTCACTCTGTCTACGTTCATGGGTTTGTAACCCACCTTGGGAGGAAGAACCTCCTGAGTGCTATTGCTCTTCACAACCTCACTTTTTTTATTGGAGCTCCGTAAGACCTGACGTGCATTGTGCAGGACATATATAGCTTCTGACGCTAGAGCTGGCACGAAGCGATGATAACTGGGCCGTGGTTTTCTCATTTGCAGCCAGGGCTGATAAGGAGGATGTATCACTTCTTCCCTTTTTGTGCAATTAGAGGAAAAGGGTCCGATAAGAGGGGGAGCTGTCCAGCACGACATGAGGAAAAATCGTTGCTATTCTACGAAAGGATGCATGAATAAGATTATTACACTATATATATATATACATATATATATATATATATATATATATATATATATATATATATATATATATATATATATAAATATACATACATAAATACATGCATATAGATTGGGCTGGTGTAAATTATACATACACACACACACACACACACACACACACATATATATATATATATATATATATATATATATATATATATATATATATATATATATATATATATATATGCATGCATGTATATTGGGGCTGAGAACAAATTATAGCTTACACTGGTTTCTGTTAACCACTCGACGAAGGTCATGAGAGAGAACTTTTGGTACTCTGAAGGTAAGAATACATTGTCCTTGTTATAATCCCTCTTGGCTCTGAGAACAGGACATACCCAAGTCCTACGTCGAAACCAACAGGTCTGTCTATCGTGTTGTTGACAGAGGCTGTTTACCTCAGCACCCAAACTCGAGAGCCCTGAGAGTCGCGTAGAGCAAACAGGGTCAAACGAGGAAGTCTTTGGGCAAACAGGTGTCCACAAAGGGTGTTTGTCTCTCCCACCTGAGGAACATTTGCATCAAGTTGAATGAAGGCGGTTGCAAGAAGCCTCTCCCAGTAATCCATTTTGTGTCCCGTCCGAAACAATACCAGCCTCCTCCCGTGAGGTTCACAAACACAGTTCCTTGTCTTCTATAGGAGGGTTTTGTCAGGTAGTTAACGTTTTCACCTCTCTCCTTTCCTCCTCCCGCCCCCGCCCCCAGCATGAGTTCGAAATAGAAACAATGGCCTTTTGTGAAGTGAATAAACAAGGTGTACAATGGAGATACACTTGTTGACAATAATAGGAAGGGCATGTCGACTTCCTTTCACGCATGGGCCAAGTCTGCCGCTGAGGGCTCTGGAGTATCGAAGAGAAATTTATTGGCAAAGCCGGTTTTCAAATTATGTGTGTAAAGCAACCAATTTTGACAATTTAGTGATATTCGTGAAAACTTGCAAAGGAAGTAGCCCTCGCTTAGGTATTTAAAAAAAAAATTATCATGCGCTCTAATTTGGGTTATTTTTCCAGTGAGCCATCATGCGTTGTAATCAGCAGAAGTGACGGCTTTTGCTGTATTCTATGTCTACGAATAGGCCTCTCCATCCCCCCCCCTCCCCTTAACCCCGACATACTAATCCACCAAACGGGCCACCCATCCGCCCACTCAGTCGCGGAAGATGTCTAAAACCTTCCGTCCAGGTGTCACTCACTGTCACCTTTTCGAGACACGCATCTGGGAAGCTTTATTTTGTGCGAAAGGTTGTTTATGAAATCTGGCGGTACTCTGGTGCTCAGAGCCCCCGTAAGGCACTTAAGTCACTGGTCATTGGAAACGGATGGGTTTTACAATTTACAAAAATTGGTTCATATTTCATGTGTAATGTCTTTTTGGTAGCAAATGACCTGTTTTTTATGTAAAACTTAGGGATTTTCATTATAATAATGTTGATATCAGCTTAGGTCCACATGCAGATATAAATGTACTCAAATCTTTTCGTTGGTAGTTTAAAATCTTTATTTTATATTTTAAACCAGCCCACAACGTGAAAAAAATAGTCTACATGAGTGATGGACGAAATCAGCACTGTCTGCGAAATGAGGAGGCTTCCTCCTCCTACCTAACCTTGGAACAAAAACCCATCTGATCCCTAACCTCAACATCCTCTCGCATCCTAAGATCCCTCTCCCCACCCCATCCCCCCTGCTCCGCGTCCCCATCTCCTGTTCGTTTCCAGACGCATCCTAAGGCTCAGGATAACGACTCGAGGATCTCACTCTTACTACCTACCCCCCCCCCCCTTGTTTTCCATATCTCTTCGTCTACAGCCGACCCCTCCTCCTCCTCCTCCTCCTCCTCCAAGAAGGTCTTCTCAGCGATCTTACAAGGGAAATCCATAATTGTACAGTCTACTGAAAATGCAGGAACAGGATCAAGGTGGGTGGGTGGGTGGGTGGAAGAGTTCAGAAAGATTTAGAGAGATGAGCGATCTGGAGATTCAGTTTGACGTAAATCATGATGATGCAAACTAAAAGGATGAGACTTCACTATGCCCATATATATATATATATATATATATATATATATATATATATATATATATATATATATATATATATATATATATATATTTATATATATATATTTATATATATATATATATATATATATATATATATATATATACATAATATAATATAAATTATATAAATATATATATATATATATATATATATATATATATATATATATATATATATATATATATATATGTGTATGTGTGTGTGTGTGTGTGTGTGTGTGTGTGTGTGTGTATGTATATATATATATATATATATATATATATATATATATATATATATATATATATATCATTTCATTAAACTTGGAAATAACTTATTCCTACAGGGACTTTATATAATTGATAAGTGCATGTGACCCGGCTAGGATTCGAACCCAGGCCTTGCTTTAGGTACAGGTGATAAACAGTCGATCTGACGACTCCATACACACACACACACACACACACAGAAAGAGATTGGGCCTTTACCAAACTGTAATAATAATAATAATAATAATAATAATAATAATAATAATAATTTTACTCTGAACTTGATGTCAGTCGAGTAGATGGAAGGGTAGAAGGAGGAGAGGTCCTGGGGTCCGTTGAGAAGTGAGGTAGAAAAGGAGGGCGTTCTCAGGTTATATGCCCCTAGCCCTCCCCCTTCCCCCCCTCATCCCTTATCCTCAATCCTCCCATCCCTCGGGGTAGGAGGATGACCCTTGGGGTGACGGGGTCGGTCAGGGATCAGTTTTTGGGGTACAGGCAGGAGTCACAGGGTCACGTGTGGGTGGTTGGTGTGGGCAGGTAATTGTGGGAATATCCTAGGGCATGTACGGGTGATTATCTACGTACACACACACACACACACACGAATCCGTGCACGCTTGCACGTACACATGATTCCGGCGACGTCGCGCCTTGATAGACAGCTTCCCAGTTTTAAATGCCCCGTACCTTAAACAAGCCTCTACCTTTTTTTTTCTTTTTTTTTTATTAAAGATCTCTGGAGTAGGTCTGTAGGGCATTATGATACAAAGGGAAGAGAGTCGAGCTCATTAACAAGAATATCAAGGCTTTTAATAATTTAATACAAATTCTATTTCGAAGGGAAACTAGATCACGTTTAAAATTTTGTTTCGAAGAAAAACTTACGGTTCTCTATTTATTTTTTTGCTTACAGTGTTCAGACAGTAATGAGCAGTAATAATAACATGACTATGCCGATCAAAAACGGTTCTTCAAACAGCCATTACGGAGCATGCGCAGTGCTGACACAGGTAAAAGCGTTCTGTCTTCAACAGAGACATTTATCATTTAAAGCACTCTGTTCAGAACCTACTTTTGTGGTGTATGATTATGGCGGGGTAATTGCATCCCAGAATGACGTTGAGGTACATACATAATCGAGTATGGGAGCGGTGATAAGGGAGGGGAGGTAGAACTGCTTTATGAGCACTTTAGAACAACTATTAAGAAGTTGTATTAAGATTTATTTCTTGTTGTGTTTGTCTGTAATTATATTCCCTAATCTGGTTCTTTCTATCTCTACATCTAGGGTGACCACTCACAGAAACTTCGAGAGTCTCTCTCTCTCTCTCTCTCTCTCTCTCTCTCTCTCTCTCTCTCTCTCTCTCTCTCTCTCTCTCTCTCTCTCTTTAAAGTTTTGAATCTCAGATTCTAAGAGTTTCCAGGTGTTGCCTGTTCGACACGACAGACTCTTATCTGAATTCGTGCATTTATTTGTCTCGAAATCTCCCGGTCTGTGAAGATTTGACGGAATTTTTTTGTAATCTTTTTATTGAGAGAGATTACAAATATCAGTCACAACTCATTTGGTAAATAAACCTAAAGAGAGAAAAAATGGAGAAAGCTCATTCAAGAAATTGACAAAATGAAAACACAAGGAGCGGTTGAAAAACAT